>NC_052507.1:37028215-37099767 GCF_014356525.2 Nilaparvata lugens
TCCGTAACCGAACGTCACTCGAGCAAAGCGATTGATGATCGACCGGGGAGCAAGAGTGGAATTCGAGAAGAGCTAACATCTCCCGTAACGTTCATGATGCGACTGCAGAGCGATGGTGGAACGAGGGCGGAGCCTGCGCGGAGCGGGTTGGAGGCTCGTATATCTCTACGCACCTTTAGGGTTTCAAAGGATGAAAAAGGATCCTATTAAGTAAGCTTATGAACATTGTAAGGTGAACGCCATATGGAACTGACATAATTTTTATTGATTGACATGAGATATTCTAACATATGGTTTAATCATTGGAAATAACAAAATCATATGATAGAAATTCAAAAAATCTGGTGTGGTACACTCACACAACTTTCCTTGCTCATTGAACTGCAAGCCTTATTCTCAAACGAGAATGATTTAGGGGAATAACATAATGACGATTGGCGGCAACATATTTGCAACTACGATCAGACTACTGTATATGTATATATTATAATAATTGTTTTCAGAGTACTTTTTCTTTTGTGTAAATTGTGAAATTCGATGATTTTTTTAAAAGTCGTCAAAAATCTGTTCTACAGATGAAATATCTTGACTATGACTGTGTTCTTTTTATAAACTGCTCTTCCCTACCTCATGCACGAGAAGGAGGTTACAAAGTCCATTTCTCAAGGATGGGGTGGACCCCCCATTAGTTTCCCAGAAAGGAGACTCATGCCAGTTGATAGGGCTTATGAATAGCTATCCATGGTATAAATTTGAAGAAAATCGTTTGAGCCGTTTTTGAGAAAATCGTGAAAAATATGGTTCTTAGTAACTGTCATTTTTCTCAAGAATATTACGGAGCTCCTGCAATTTCCCCAGAAATGAGACTCATGTCAGTTGATAGGGCTTATGAATTTCATGCGTAATATTATAATTAATTGTTTTCAGAGTACTTTTTCTTTTGTGTAAATTGTGAATAAGATATTCCGAAAGAATGGACCAATAATTCCGTGTTTTTTTAGAAATTATTTAGTAATTTATATCCATAGTATAAATTTGAAGAAAATCGTTAGAGCCGTTTTCGAGAAAACCGTGAAAAACATGGTTTTTTAGTCATTATCCGCCATTTTTCTCATGAATATTACGGAGCTCCTGAAATTTTCCCAGAAATGAGACTCATGCCAGTTGATAGGGCTTATGAATACCATGGTATAAATTTGAAGAAAATCGTAAGAGCCGTTTTCGAGAAAACCGTGAAAAACATGGTTTTTAGTCATTATCCGCCATTTTTCTCATGGATATTACGGAGCTCCTGAAATTTTCTTAGAAATGAGACTCATGCCAGTTGATAGGGCTTATGAATAGCTATCCATGGTATAAATTTGAAGAAAATCGTTTGAGCCGTTTTTGAGAAAAACGTGAAAAACATGGTTTTTTAGTAATTATCTGCCATTTTTTCCGCCATCTTGGATTGAATTTTATTGAATTTCTTATTGTCGGATCCTCATGGTATAAGGACCTTAAGTTTAAAATTTCAAGTCAATCGGTTAATTAGGAATGGAGTTATCGTGTTCACAGACATACACACACACACACACACACACACACACACACACACACACACACACACACACACACACACACACACACACACACACACACACACACACACACACACACACACACACACACACACACAACCACACACACACACACACACACACACACACACACACACACAACACACACACACACACACACACACACACACACCACACACACACACACACACACACACACCACACACACACACACACACACACACACACACACACACACACACACATACACACACACAGACCAACACCCAAAAATCATGTTTTTGGACTCAGGGGACCTTGAAACGTATAGAAAACTTGAAATTAGGGTACCTTAATTTTTTTGGAAAGCAATACTTTCCTTACCTATGGTAGTAGGGCAAGGAAAGTAAAAAGAACATCTGTTCTGTTATTGCTTTCTACCTGATTCCACTTAACCTCAATAATATTGTTCTGATAGTTATTGATAAATATGTTTAATAATAATATTATTATTAATATAATAATAGTATTGTTTTGATAATTAATTATTATTATTGATATAATAATAGTATTGTTTTGGTAATCAATATTTTTTTCACAAACTCTGTATAATAATATGGTGAATGTGGAACAGCTGCATCAAAGAAATTATCTCGAAAACATATGTTTAGAAAAACCATAGTTTTGAACTTCGTTTTCCTGATGCAATGTATAGGCCTACACTTGGCATGGATTATTAATTTTTCAGCTAGAACAGTTTTTTGAGACTGCTAAATAAACGTCTACAGTTTTATCAATGCTGTATCAGCAATATAGAAAAACGCATGCAGTTAATATGTATTTGAATAAAGGTGTTGATATTTACATGAATTGATTATTCTCTACCATTTTTATTTAATTACAATTTCAAAATTATTCGAGCCCTGATAGAATGATTGACTCACTGTACAGTCAGTCGAAAATTTTTATATTGAAATGAGAGGTATTTTGGCAAGCTGAACAAAAAAGAAGATTGTATGCACCTTTTCGATATTTCCTCAAATGAAAAAAAAGTTTTGTGGGTTGTCAAAACTCCCCCTGAAAGGAAAACTATTCAACTTATCCTATCTTTTAGTAAAATAACAATGATTTCTGCGTTGAATAACATGCTTCTTGCCAACAAGAATCGAACTCTTTGTGATATGACCTACACTTTAGATTTATATAATTCTATTAATTAAATTCATGGGAATTGAAGAACTTTTTTCAGTCAGTTTATGATTAGTTGATGAAATTGATTATCAATAAAGAAGACAAATGATTGTATTTGTACCTGCAATCAGTACGTACAGAATTAGTTTAATGAATTGTCGATGTACTAAGTTCTTGGTCAACAATATTTCAATTTTGGTATTTATCCATTCATTATTTTTTCCAGAAGTTATTTCATTTGAATCAGAGAATATTCCTAAGCTCCTATCAATTTATCATTCATAACAACGAACTGTTCAAAACATGAATCAAATCAAATAAAAAATGGCCAATACTTCTGCATTCATGTTCGCATGTTTTCCACTTGTGATGGATAGCCAAAATATTGTAGAGCGAGCTGCACAGCGAATTGTAATCAAGGGCTCTGATTGGCTGAAAAGTTCAGCGTTCGAAGAGTGGTGAGGCGAACAGTTAGAACTGAGGCACGGCGAACGGTTCGGAGTACGGTACGGCGAATGATTAACAGCTGATTTTAAACATTATGAAACATAATATGCTCATGTTCACTGAAAGGTAAGATGTACGGAGGAATACACAGTTTGCTGCGCGGTTCGAGGTTCGGTTCGACATGTGTGGACGCACCTTGAGATGTTACAGGACATTTATAAAGATCACAGGACAAAGAAACATAATAATCTATACTATAACTAGCAGAAACCCGTGCTCCGCAAGGATCTATTTTAAAACTTAACAAACCGAAAACTTGACGTAATGAAATTTTGAAGAATTGAAAATAGGCCTATAACCAACCTTGGTTAATTAAGAAAGTATGCAAAATTTCAAGTTAATTAGTTCAGTAGTTCAGACGTGATGATGTGTCAAACATAATAATTTTCCTATCCCGTACGTGTAGAAGCCACTACACTATACTTTATTATATAAATATAGCTAACGACTGCATGAGATAGGACTGTGGAACAGAATAGTAGTGAAACTATGAAACTCTTTACTTTATTATATAAATATAGTTAACGACTGCAAGAGATAGGACTGTTGAACAGAATAGTGGTGAAACTATGAAACTCTTTACTTTATTATATAATTATAGTTAACGACTGCAAGAGATAGGACTGTTGTTCCACAGCAACTAGTTGCTGCTTGGATTCCGAGCAAATCGTTGCTATCCAGGCAGACCCGCATCGCACGCCCGTCGCCTTTACAGGCCCCAAATCCAAAGTGAGTTCAGTTCTATTCATTTTTCTATTTGTAAAAATCTCGGTCCTCCGGAATTAATAAACCCCCCTGTATAACTTATCTATGTGGTAACTTATCTATTCTGTTCCGAATAGTGGTGAAACTATGATAGCGCCAGAAGTGTCTCAAACACAATAGTAGGTAGGCCTACTACATGAACTTTTTGAAAGTGATTTGAAAAAAAAATGTTAAAACAACAGAGCTGAAAGTTGTCTACCTTATCACTCTACCTCCATTTAGAGAGGTTTTTGTTTAAGGTTTGTTTATATATATATATATATATATATATATATATATATATATATATATATATATATATATATATAAATTAATGTATGTTTGTGTGTTTGTTTGTTCGCTATAGATTTGAAAAGTAGGCTACTTGACATAACGGCATGAAACTGGTAATATGTTGTGTGAATATTGGGGATGGTATCTGAAGAGAAATTTTAAAAGAGGGGCTAATAATAATATTATTCATTAATCCATTTTACTGACCTAAGTTCTCAAATTTGTCGGCCGAGCGGCTACCGAAGGACGTAAAGATGATCATGATTCAAGATCATATTGTGATAATATGATTTAGCATCTAAAGTTACCAGCTGTAATAAACACGTCACCGTGTGATAAATTGTGTACTTGTATTAAAACGGTAGTTTGGAGTTGAAGTGTTGTTGATTGGTACCAGCTGTAGATAATGGTTCTTTAGAAGACCTATACAAATAATTACCACTCCCCTATCATTGAGAAACTGGAGAATGTTGAAAAAAAATATTCACCTCATGAAAGAGAGTTGTTCATATTGCATCCATTAATTACTGAAGAATGAAAGAATAATTTACTTTTTTTTGAATTTAGCTTAGCTTATATTCATCCTAAAATGGAAGATGGAAAGAATATGGAATTCTGTGTGATTCATCGTACATCGCATATTTCCTGGACCATCTATTGACAATCAACAACTATGAAAACATTGAATTCATCTTTGAAACACTGATTAAACCTATCTATTTTTTTTAATTCAACACTTGACTGATAGATATTACTACAAATTGATTGAATATGTTTTCGGAATAATGAATGCTGCATGACTAAGCACATAGAAAGTCCGTATTGAGATGTAAATGAAAATATTAATTGTCAGATAAAATTGATGATTCACCAAATAAAGTCAAGTGTGACATGAGATACATTGACTTTTTGGCGGTACAAAGTTTGCCGGGTAAGCTAGTTGAAAATAAGCCTAACTATCCTTGGTAAATAGAACATTTATATGGAAAATTTTAAGTTAATCAGCCCAGTAGTTCAGACGTGATGATGCGTCATCCGTGAATTTCCTATCTGGTAGGTGTGTAAGCCAGTTATTTCCTCTATTATAATATACAATATCGGGGCACCGAGCTTCGCTCGTTATTATTTATTTATTGACTTTTGATAAACCGAACACAATTATTTGAAATGATTGGGGAAGTACTAACAGGCACAGCCCGAAACTGTTTCTTTCTCGAATTTTGATTTATACTTAGTCCAGAAAGTAGGTTATGTTCCATACACTTGAATTCAGGTTCAATTTTCTGTTCAAACATTTGAAAACAAAAAAATTATAATTCAGATTATATACAAACCAAATTGAATAACAAAATAACACTCACTAATCACTTGAAATTGTCAAATAATGATCAACTTTGAAATTATGATATACTCTAGCTTAGGAGGATTATCATGTCTTGTCAACCAATCAGATTATGTTGATCAAATCGATTAAATTGTCTAGCTAGATGAAATTTCTCGCTGATTGATTATGATTACACAGCTGGAAATAATTATGTCTCTCTCCCACACAGGCACACGCACCTTTTGTTATCGAGAGACGACGAAATTAGCATATGTTTTCCAATGATGAATTATCCTTTTAATGTCGTTCAGCGAGTTTTCCAAAGAATGAGACCTGATGCAATAGAATCTTTATATCATAAACCTACTATGTTCCAAATTTCGTAAAAATCGTTAGAGCCGTTTTCGAGATCCGTAAAACATAAATTACCAGATATAAAAATAGCCCGATATAAGAATAACCAGATATAAATATAACCAGATATATAAATACAGAAATTGCTCGCTTAATATAATAGGATAACTATAAGTTTTGAGCAATATTTATTTGTGAGTAATAGATGTATTGAGTTATATTTAGATGTTGATAATATAGACTAATAACAGCTTCTAATGGAACGTGAGAGTGGAAAATGTTATTTCATAGTTGGAATCGGCAAACCCCGAATTTTTCAAGGCACATAGCAGAAGAGAATGACGAGGCTCTGGTGATGAAATGCCAATTTATTACTTCATTTATCCATGAAACGACCATAATCATAGAACGAATGACGTCGGAATATGATCTTTGCCGCTGAACATCTCACGATATGGTTCACGCAGTGCTGAGCACAGAACAGCAGAGCTCTGTCTGCATCTCCCAAGAGAGATTTGCATACAGAGGCAGTGCTCCAGGGAGGGGTGGAGCAGGGTAGACGCTGGCTGGATAAACAAGTTATGTATATGCATATGGGAGGGCATATGCGCTCCTCATGAATGGAGATGCCGAGTATGTGAAGACCCCACAAGGTGCTTAGTGTGTTTATGCTCCAGCCATCAAGCTCAATAATCATTTCATTATATTGCATATGATATTGATGCCCAACTGTCAGAACTGATACCAGATAACGGTGGGAGTATTGACATGCGCAAGTTAACAATTTTTCTTAGGATAACTCTCCAAAAGGCGTTTTCACTCACCTAAACGCCCAATTGGGGGTAAACTAATTAAAATGTTCAATGTCAATCCATGTCATTCATATATCATGTACAAATTATGAACATATTACAAATAATAAGTCATTTCTGGGGGATTGAATGATATAAAATTTACAATTTTCTATTACACCACCGAATATTGCAATCTTCCTTGAGACTAGTGCAAGTACAGTAGTCTTCTAATAAATTAAATAATTATGTTTTCGTCTACATTGGAGAGATTTCTCTGATCATTCAAACATGCTTGTTTGTCAGATCAGTCCATGTCGAGTAACGGAGGGAATTTGATGCATCACGCTCTCATGAGAGAAAAATACACCTAGTACTGATTATCCGCAATATCGATCCTTACGATTCATACCAACACTCAGACTAGTCTATCAGTAGATTGAGAAATAAATTCTATTTGATTCTACGATGTTTTATTAATCTTCTAAAACAATTAAGTAGAAAGTATGTGAATCTTACATACAAAATTGTATCTCCTTGTTTGTGGTCGTACACCACAACGTAAAGCACCGCATCATATATGATCTAAATCACATAGGAGGGGACAATAAATAATTTCTTATTTCAGCCTAATTTAGTGTAGTCGAAGTAACGCAAAGGGTGCTCCTGTGTAGCCAGGCATTAAAACGTGCTTAATTTGGGCACAAGCATGAATTATGAGCAAATGTTTCCGTGCGACTGGAGTCTGGATGCTGCTAGGTGTGTGAGATATACTGGACGAACGTGCTCGCGTGTGCTCGCGCATGCTCGCCCCAAATAGAATGGCGAAACAGATTTCCGGATTTCTATGTAATTTTATGCAGATACTCGACTCGAGTCTGTGGAACGTGCCGCGATTTCAGTATATATTGTTCAAGAGTGTTGGCACTGCTCATCCCTTATTATTATTGTTAAAGGGTTACTAGACTATTGCTATTTGAAACACGATCTGTAACGCCATGCCAACCGTTTAGTCTGTGCTGCACGCTACAAAAGATGGTTCGTTAATATTTTGCAGGATGCTTCCGTTTATTGCCAATACATTTCGACGAATACAACAACGCCGCCTGTAGGTGCAAAAGCATAGCAACAAACACATTTGGGGCTAGACGTTCATGATTGAGGTAATAGTCTTCAATTACAGAATAAGACAATAAAAAATTGGTTTGGCGTACTCACACAACTATCCTTGCAGTTAATTGATCAACTGACACTAGTGTTCACGCGCATCCCAAGTCTAAAAGATCTAAGTCAGCTGGTGACAGGACAATAACGCTGCAGACACACGAAGTCTGCTATCTCTTCATAGTGAATGATTTAATCGAATCAACAGTTGCCAACAGTTTGCAATTGAATAATCTAATTTTCTCGAACTTCGAGCCTATTTTCAATTTTAGGTTTACTGAACATTAGTTGTAGATATTTTTATGCTCAATCTTTTCCACTTGAATTTTTTTGTTTAAATTGTATTTGAAGCCTCATGATTGGGAATCTAAAATCAAACTTTGCATAGATGGGGCGGAACTCCTGAGATTTTTACAGATATAAGACTTGCAGCAGTTGATAGAGCTTATCAATGACTATTTCAGGTATAAATTCAATCAAAATCATTGGAACAAAATACTTGCCAGCTCACGATTTGGTGAGTAGGGAAAGTAGGGAAATGGGGTTTTATCTAATGTCCAGTCAGAATTTCCTTTGAATCATGTCTATTTAGCACTGATAAAATGCATTATGAGATATGGTATAATAATAAGATTATCAAAAAAAGATATATGAATGGATTATTAAAAAAGTTCTGGGGGATTGGAAACGTAAGCTCTAAAACTTGATTCATTGTAATTAAGATATTTTGAGAATTGAAAATATTTATGTGAAAAATAAAATATAATATCATAAAAAATATCACTCTACATGATTCTGCATGTTATAAGGGATAATATTGATGAGATCGAGGTGGAACTCGCAATGTAAAAATGACCTCATCTTCTGTGAGCGCTGATAAACTTTGATGAAAATCAGACGAAAAAATGAAATAAAGCAGAATGAAGGTTATAAAGAGAAAAAATGATGACCGGTGGTGAAGCAAGTTATATTCTGAATCTAGTTAGAACTAATGAAGGAGTAGAGAGAGGATAAATAAAAAAGAGAAGGTGAACTAACAAGCTTTTTAGGATTAATCAACAGAGATGGTGTAAAAAAATTCCGGATGTTTTAAATTATGGTTCTCATTTCCCTCGCATAAAACATGCACTAGCTTATTAGATATTCGTTTACCTGCTCAAGCGAGTGGTCATAGACATTCCTTATCCTCTTTGACAGGCTATGTTTTTGAATTTATGACAGTTTTTTAGCGACAAAACTTAGCTTATTACATGCTCGCTTAGTGTCTCTGAATAAATAACACATCTTTCCTTGGTAGCGTCTTCAGCCAGTGCACTGCTCGATTTGAATAAATCATGTATGGTGTCACTACATAAAAAAGAAATATCTCTTGAGTCTCAGTCTACTCATATTCATATATTTTGGCATCTGGCTTGTGGTCAATTTTTCACGAAACAAAATTATTCAGAATGAGTGATTGGTCAATAATGTGTAGAAGATTAATGTTGCTCTAATAACTTTCTGTGCATCGTAACTAATTAAAATTATTGAATCCAAGCTACAAGCTTATATATATAAAAAGTCTAATGGTAACTGAGACTAATTCGTTGGCTGAATTAGGGTTCCATATTAGAAAAAGCATTTCAACACAACAATCTTTTGAAATTTGCACAAGTACGAAATACGTGAAAATTTGGAAGCTCGTAGAAGATACCTACGGAATCAAGGTTGAGAGTGGTAAAGATGAGTTTTTCTATTCGATTTACTAGCTCTTCGGAAATATATATCGGGTGAGGTATATAGACTATGAGGGGCTCCCCATAGTAATAAAGCCATGATAAGATTCTTTTATAATGATTAATAACATATTTTGGGGCTCCCCATAGTAATAAAGCCATAATAAGATTTTTCATAATAATTAAACCATTTTCGCTGATCTCCAAGAAAATAAAAGTAGGGTAATAATTGCAGCCAAGATTTGTATTGTTATTGTAACATCAAGTAAACTATGTTGCCAAACAGTAATAGTATGACCGAACTAAACCAGTCCATCCATCAAATTCTCCAACACTCTTGGATCCTTTTGTCTCCTTCTTCCTCTTCCTCTTTCCGCTCGTTCCTTCTCCGTCTCCTGCGGCACATCTCCTCCACACTCTCCTTCCGCTATCAAAATTGAAACTTGGCAGCGTCAGATAATAATATAATGTCGTCGTCGTCGTCTTCGTGGGTAGTCAGCACCGTGCCTGCCATTTATTTACATTTAAGTCGGCAACTGGTCCGTGAACTTGTCCTCATCCTCCTCCTCCTCCTCCTACTACTACTACTACTACTCTCCTCCTCCATCATCAAGGGTCTGAGAGACAAGTTTCCTACTGCTGCTTCTGCTATGCTAAGGAAGCTATGCTGTGCTATGCTACAAAGCAGCAGAATAAATATCAGATCTGACCCCGTCTTAGCCGCGCAACCAGAACGGGTTTACGGTTGAACGACCCAAGTCCGCCCGCCTGCTGAGTTTGGCTCAGAGGATCGGTGCAAAACAAAAATCAAAACGATCATAAGGAAGTACGAAAGTAAGAAATAAGTAAGAAACTGCAATGCTCTTGAATTTGGAATTGTCAAAAAATAAAGTAAAACTCAGATAGCGTCATACAAGTACGTTAGATTTGTAAATTTTGCAATAAAAATATGAACCCAGAGTTAAATGTAGAATGATAATATAATATCTATCTATATGATTAAATTTGTAAATTTGCAATAAAATATGAACCCAGAGATAAATGGAGAATGATAATATCTATCTATATAATGGGATGATATAGAAATAATTTCCCAACTGACAAATTACTAGTAAAACATAATTATTAGTGTCATTCAACTCATGAATGCTTCTTGAAGGCTTTATTTTTAGTTACACAGTATAATTCCAAAATAAAAATGAAAACATTCCAACGTTTAATCCAGTGCTAATTCCTTCAAAAAATGTGAAAAGTCTAAACCTCTTCACAAGAATCTGTGGAATCATTGGCGTAAGCTTCCGATGAAATAATTATTGTTGAGTATAAGTCTGTCAATATGACTTGAAATTTTCTCCAAGAATGAGAAGCTCAAATAATAAATTGTGAAAGCACAAATCCCCACTCTGTAATGTTTTTCTGCACAGCTAAGCATAAAAAGATTACCATTAGTTCTCATAGGAATCTGCCAATGTGTGGAGCAGTGAACACTTTCGATGGTATAGGAGCCAATAAAAACCATTCGACCTAGCAGAGCATCAATTATTAATTTATTGGCAGACATGGGTTTATAATATTATAAAGAGTACAATGACGATGTTAATCTGGCGATCCAAGACCAAAGACACATCATTTCTGAAACATGATTGAATAAAAGCACACATATGTTTTCAAATTATACACAGTTTTATTTGGTACAGGACCATGGTTTCGTGACCACACAGGTGTGTGTCTGTGTTTTTACCTAATCATGGAACGGTTCTACAATATTGACAGTGACTCACTCGAATTTCTGAAACAGTGAAACACAATATGCATTCACTGACAATACTTCCAAAAAGCATTAAAATAGAGATAAAGAGTATGATTTTGGTTGAAGTTGAAAAATAAGTTAAAAATGGTATAATATGGGTGAAGTAATTAATAAAAGTGGAATAGGTGAGGGAGTAATAGGAGAATTCAAAGAGGAAGAAGATAGTTTGATAATGGAGTGCATATTTTGACAATACTTCTAAAAATTATTGGAATTTTCATGACCTCGCTGTAGGATGAGGAAGGAGTCAAACAAGACAAGTGAAAGAAAAAGTAGTAGAAGTGAAATAGGTGGTGAATGAAGTGAATGTGTAGGTAGAGAAGGTGGAGGAGGATGATGAGGAAGAGATAGAGGAGAGGTGGTTGAGGATGGAGGAGAGATGAAGAACGTCATCCAGCCAGGTTGTAGCAGGCAGCAGTCAGCCGCTATGCGTCTCCCGGCTTCCAAGTGTTTTCCGGCCCCTGCCACAAATCACTTACTTCTGATAGCCCTCATTGTGTTTGTCTCAGTTTGTTGTCTTATTGACACCTGCAACTCACAAGGTAGGTTAGGTTACTTCAATATAATGGTAGTCTAAGATCTTTTTCGAATTTATCGAAAAATTCTAGGGTTGTTGTGGATTCTGGCTTCCAAAAGTGTTTTCTGGCCACTGTCTCGCTTTCACAATTATCGGGCGTGCTTTTTGGGTCTCTCTGTTTGCTGTTGTATTTTTACCTACAAATTTGAAGATTGGGTTTTAAAATTTCACCTTATAATCAAGAAAAAGGTACTTTTAAATGTTTCAAAACTTTCAGGGATTTATACCTATAATATAATAATAATTTTTATTTGTTCAATACAGTACAGTCATTATGAATCACAACTATACAATTGAACATTGTCATGTACAAAGAAAATCTTTTCAATATTTGACAAAAAAAATATTTAACATAATAAATATATATATATATATATATATATATATTATATATATATATATATATATATATATAGCCTATATGATATTACACATAATTGTCACATAAAAATTCATTCACATTATAAAAACTTTTTTCAACAAGGAACTTATGAAGATCTTTTTTGAAAGTCATGCTCTTAAAATCTATATTACCAGGCAACTTGTTTAGAAATTTTGTCCCTATGTAGCTAGTTTTTTCTCAAAAAGAGTTAGCCTGTGAGGCTGAACTATAAAGTTGTTCCTGTTCCTTGTGAAGTGTGAATGTACCTGTGCATTGGTCGTTAAACTGCCTATATTCTTAATCACATATAATAAAGTTTTAAAAATAAAAATACAAGGTACAGTGAGTATGCACAGCCTTTTAAAATAATACCCTGCTCCACCTATTCAATTTTAGTGTATGTGTTAAGTGTATAGAATATAATTATACCGTACCTTTATAGAATATTATTATCATTTCAAAAATAATTGAAAATTTGTTGAATATTATTTGTGTTGATATCAAGTTCTTTATTTAATAATTTCCAGTAATTAGCAGCTCACCTACAGCTGTAAAACTATTTATATTTCAACATCATCCCTCTCATTACTCACGCGCAATGCCAGAGCTCATTTGGATAGCATCCCCAGTAGAAGAGAGAGGAATGAATTATCAATAAGTTTGACTCCACCTTCTCAACTTTATTTAGGCGATTTAAACATATTATTGGAAATTCTTATAAGTGAAGTTCGAGATTATAAAAATGGATTAGTATTATTATGTAATATTTGGAACTTATTGATTGTTTTCATTAACTCAAGTATTGCATTATATAAAATTGAGGTATTATTTATTAACTTCACTCAACTTAAGTATTGCATTATATAAAGTCAATAAACAATACCTTAATTACTGTATATAATGCAATACTTAAGCTAAGTGAGAACAATCAATAATATTTTTTAAATATGACATAATAATACTAATCAATTTTTCTATTAATTTACAAGCTAGACATCCTATAGTGGGTATAATTTTTGGGGTTGTCTACTCGATCACACAAAATAATCATACCAAATATTTTAGACTCAGTAGGGGTATTCACAATGTTGTTTTAGCCAGCTAAAGTGCTATTTTGATAACTCTGGATTGTGAACGCCCCATCTAAAAAACCATCTGCTATTAGCTAACTGCAGTAGCGATTTTCGATTTTCTCGAAAATGGCTCCAACGATTTTGATCAAATTTAAACCTGGAATAGTCATTGATAAGCTCTATACTCTGCAACATGTCCTATATCTGTAAAAATTTCAGGAGCTTTGCCCCATCTATGCAAAGTTTGATTTTAGATTCTCAATTATCAGCCTTCATATACAATTTAAACAAAAAATTTCAAGTGGAAAAGATTGAGCATGAAAATCTCTGCAATTAATGTCCAGTAACATTTCCACCTAAAATTGAAAATAAGCTTGAAATCCGAGAAAATGTGATTATGAAATTGCAAACTGTTGGCAACTGTTGGTTCTATTAAATCATTCACTACGAAGAGATAGCAGATATAGTGTTTCCAGCGTTATTGACCTATCACCAGCTGTCTCATATCTTTGAATAGTAGACTTGAGATGCGCGAGTACACTAGCGTCAGGTGATCAATTTTCTTAACGGCAAGGAAAGTTGTGTGAGTGTGCCACACCAGATTTTTTCTAACGTACCACTATAGCATTGAGTTAACACAGACTTAGCAAATAGCTGGAGTTAGCGAATAGCTCGACTTAGCCAGCTAACTCCAGCATTGTGAATACCCCTAGTAACTTAGGCTGGTCGAACACCGGTTAATCAAGACAAGACTAGTCACGTTTAGTCACAATACATCAAACATTTGTTTATGAAGACATGTCTAATTGGAATGACTAATCAGTGTGAGATGCAACACAAGCAGCTATGTGAAGTATTGTGACTAAGCGTGTCTTGTCTTGTCTTGACTAACCGGTGTGCGCCTAGCCTTATACATTGGTATGAGATGTGTTCAACATTGCATAAACCGATAATATTCGAGCTCCAATTGAGAAGTGAAAAATTCTGTCCTGTTTATTCGTATTTCAACTACGAGTATGATAGAGGTGCAGTTATGAGAGTTCATTAATAATTTTAAAGTTGATGTAGGATTGAATTATTGGGAATCTACAAGTACAATGTAATTTAAAAACGTACCGTACCGACTCTATCAATAATAAATAACACATTATGCTCAAATATTTCAATACTCACTAGTTTATTACAGTAAGTATTATTGGTTCATCCAAATTTTCTGATCTTATAAATTTAACTTATATTTTTTAACATCGCTTCAAGATAAACTATCAAATAACTAAGATCAGACTTTTGTATATTTTATCTTTTTTTTCAATAAATCGATTTTTTATCCATGTAAAAGAATCAGAAATAAGATTGTCAGTTTTGACCAGATAAAAATAAGTTTATTTATTGTTTTTTCCTTAGACCCACTTGAATTTTGTATTTTCCTACCCTTCAACATAAATAAGTTACTCAAAATGCATTGTATTAATGTCTTATTGTGTTATGACTGAGATTTTCACATAATACCCTCTCATACTCTATCCAAATGGTGATAATTGTTTTTAATGACAAGTCTCATACAAATTATTGTATAGCTACTCCACACATATCTTATCTCGTTAAAAATATGATAAATAGAACCAGTTCGATTCATAACTATTATTCCAGAGATATTTTCCATCATCACCCTATAAAATGTGCGTTAAAATAGTTTTTTATTCATATAATTATCACAAGGTCATTTTAAGTGAAAAGTTTCACTTAGTTGTTTGCATCATTGCATGCTGAAGTAGTTTGAGATGAGAAGCATGCAATTTTCATGTTCAAACCAGTCCTCTTCACTCAATCGAATAGTTGAATCTATAAAACTAGTTTATTCATAGAACGCAGTGAACTATAAAAACGAGGACAAGTTCATGATTCAAACAGTAATTAGTATGTCTTTCCATCCAAATTATTCTTCAGTTACGAAATAGTTGGAAGTAACAACTGGAAACCTGATTTTTTATGTGAACTCTATATATAATTATATAGGTTTAAAACTCAAGTTTATCATTTTGAAGGTGTACAGTAAGGTATAAATCCTTGATTTGCGAAATGGGCGTCAAGAAAAGGACTAGGAAATCTGAAGAAACAATTTATTGCTTTTCAGTATAGCCTATTCTTAATTCTTAAACTTAATGAAACATCACATTTTCGCAATTTCTTTCTGAAAGTATATTGTTGTTTTTATGATAATTGTCACTATTATTATGAACTTGGAACTATTTTGATAATTATATTTTTCATAATAGTTTTGTCATTTTGTGGTTTGTTTCACCAATTAAATGTATTGTGAAGTGAATGAGTCTATACAGTACCACCTTTGAGGAGAGAAAACTTATTAGACTTATATTTAAACTATTGAGAATGTTTTATTCTATGCTTTGAGGTAGTGCCGATAAACAACGAAACTATTCAGCCTAGAAAATCTCGTGAATTTGGATTATTTTTATGAGTATCGACTGATAAACTACCTAATAGTAGTGTTATTGTTAATCTCTATATCTATAAAAGGTTGAGCCCCGACAAACTGAAATCACACCACAGCCCAAACTGCTGTCCCTAAAAACTTGAAATTTTGCACGATTGTTTATGGTAGCCTCAAAACATCCACTAAGAGAGGATTTTCAGAAATTTGCCCCCCTGAGGGAGCTGGGGCCCCCCAAAAATGTTGTACTTTTTAACCGCTCATTCCACAGCAAAGTCATGAGGAACTTCTTTGTTCAGCTACGGAAAATAATTCGATCTATCCAGAAAAATTCCAATCAGGAGCACAGGGGTGTTCAGGAGAGGGCTTTTTTCGAAAATTTTTATGTAAAATGACACTACAGCTAAAACTGATTGGCCTACAGACTTAAAACTTTGCACAAATATTCTTCAAACATGCTAGACACGCACTAAGAACAGATCTTGAGAAATTTTGCCTCTAAGGATTTCTAAGGATGGAAAAGGATCCTATTGAGTAAGGTTATGAACATAGTAAGGTAAACGCCATATGAAACTGAGATAATTGACACATGATATTCTAACATATGTTGTAATCATTGGAAAGCTTAAAATGATCTTATCAATCAGCTGATCGAATTAATTCGTAAATCGAGTACGCGAGCTTGCCACGTGTGTGTTTCATTGTTGTATTCTTGGCCAGTTCGGTTTGCGCCTTCTTTCAGCTGTATGGAGTCTCATACATTCGGATTAGAACAGAGCACAGAGATTTTCTTTGGTTAGGAGTTTGTTGATAATTTTTTTTTCAAATTCAAATTCTATCGCCATCAAAAATCATATTGAAAACTTTCTTAATAGACAACAAGATTTCAAAAAAAATGTCGCACATATACCTACATTTATTTGTAGCACGGCCAGAAAAAGGCGCAAACCTTAGCCGTGAGTCCATTCAATATAACTTATATATTTTTTTGTTAATATTTTATGAATAAAAAGTACGAGTTGATGAGAGATGTGAGTAATTTCTTATATTTGATCCAAATGGTTATTCATGTTGTAGTAGTCAGGGTCACTGCAATCAAAATTTTTTAATTCTGTAGATAATAAATTTCATATGTATTTTTGAGTAGAATTGAATTACTAAAACGTATTGATTCATTGATTGTCCATAATGTATTCAGTGTCCATGGTGAAAGTGATTGAAATACTCAAAACTAATGGCTTACTGGACCCTCATAGAATTTATAGTATTCCTGGTGATTGAGCCTGTCTTTTTTAAGCGTTGACTATAAATAATAAAGCTTAATTTACAACTAGCCTACCCGGCGAACTTCATACCGCCAAAAGGTCAATGTATCTCATATGTCACACTTGCCTTTGTTTGGTGAATCATGAAATTCATTTGTCAATCAATATTTTTATTTACATCTCAATACGTACTTCCTATCCCTAAATGCTTAGACATGCAGCATTCATTATTCCGAAAACATATTCTACTCAATCAATTGGTAGTAATATCTATCAGTAAAGTGTTGAATTGAAAAAAATAGATTGGTTAAATCAGTGTTTCAGAAATGAATTCAATGTTTTCATAGTTGTTGATTGTCAATAGATGGTCCAGGAAATATGCGATGTACGATGAATCACACAGAATTCCATATTCTTTCCATCTTCCATCTTAGGATGAATATAAGCTAAGCTAAATTCAAAAATTTTTAAATTATTCTTCCATTCTTTCGTAATTATTGGATGCAATATGAACAACTCTCTTTCATGAGGTGAATATTTTTTTCCAACATTTTCCAGTTTTTCAATGATAGGGGAGTGATAATTATTTGTATAGGTCTTCTAAGGAACGATTATCTACAGCTGGTACCAATCAACTATAATAACTTCAACTCCAAATTGCCGTTTTAATACCAGTAAACAATTTATCACAGGGTGACGTGTTTATTAAACAGCTGGTAACTTCAGATGCTCAATCATATGATCACAATATGATCTTGAATCATGATCATCTTTCCGTTCTTCGGTAGCCGCTCTGTCGACAATTTATTTTGAAAACATAGGTCTGTAAAATGGATTAATAAATAATTATTATCCCCCCCCCCTAATAAAATTTATCTTCAGAAACCATACCCAATATTCACACATTATATTCCCAAAGTTTCATGTCGTTATGTCAAGTAGTTTTCAAGTCTATAGGGAACAAACAAACATACGACCACACACAAACAGACATTCATTTTTATGTATATAGATTTACATTCGGCTCAAACAAAAGTCTCTCTAAATGGAGGTAGAATGATAAGGTTGACAACTTTCAGTTCTGTTGTTTTAACATTTTTTTTCAAATCACTATCAAAAATTTCATGTATAAACCAATTATTGTGTTTGAGACACTTCTGGCGCTATCATAGTTTCACTACTATTCTATTCCACAGTCCTATCTCTTGCAGTCGTTAATTATATCTATAATAAAGTAAAAAGCTTGCTTATACACGTACGGGATAGGAAAATTATGCTTGACGCATCATCACGTCAAAGCTACTTTCAATTTTGCATGTAGATTCTTAATTAACCAAGGATGGTTATAGGCCTATTTTCAATTCTTCAAAATTTCATTACGTCAAGTTTTCAGTTTGTCAAGTTTCAAAATAGATCCATGCGGAGCACGGGTTTCTGCTAGTCATTTCATATTTTACTGTCTTTGACTATGATATCTGATGAAATATTTTTCATTAATGCCAATCAGAATATCAATAATAACAATAATCAGGTTTTAGGTATATAAGGCGAGACAATCATGTTTTCTTAATTAGGTACTCATGCACCAATCTAGGACTTTGGACTGAAGGTACTAATAGAAGTATACCTATTCCTGGTCTTCATGTGAAGTGTACTATACATAGGCCTATTATAATTTATTATCAATGCAGCATTCCTCATCGATAGTGAAGTCCACGTTATAATGGCAGTATTTGATTAACATTGGTGATGCATTATTATTGATATACTATTCTTGTCTATCATTTGACAAAGCAGATAGCACTATATTTTTCTTGCCCTACAACGTTGCCAGATCGTTTTTTGTCAATGTAGGAATATAATTAATTGTGTAACAAAATATTTAATCTCGATTATAAAAATGCATTATTTGATAATTAAAAAATATTTTTTATGACTAATAAAATATAATTGATCATTTTTAACAAGAATTAACAGTCGTTATATCGATTTATTCATTGATACTGTATGGCTTTTATCGGCAGCTTTTATTTAATTCATTTATTTTATTCCTGAGCTTTTATTTAAGAAAATTGATTTCTATACACGAATTCACAATTGATATAAAAAACAGTTGATATTACATCAGATTTGCCGGTATCAAATATCATATGTAGAAGGCAGTGGCTTGGCAGAGAATCGGCAACGCTGTTCTCCTATCTTTCTCCACTGCCATTATAACGCGAACCTCACAAAAGTACAAGTAGTACATAAATTTGTCCTCACGTTGAACATTCATTTTTTGTCATATACTCATAAAAATAATTTATCATAATAGTCGAACATATTTTTCCAGATACAGATTTAGATCCGTATACATTCATTTTTTTCCATTCATATTCATAAAATTAATAATCGGAAACATTTTCCAGATTTAGATATAGAAACTGAAGAAGAACTGCTAAGAAAAGTACCGAATCGTAGGAAAGGTTCATCACCATCGAAATGCATCAAAACTGGCGAGAAGATCACCAACTCAAGCAACAACGTGAACGACACGGAGGCGGCCCAGACCATAGTGCCAACCAAAGTGGTCAAATCCAAGCCGGCCAAACCCAGCAAGCGGCCGGGAGCGCCGTCAAAAGTCATCAACAAACGACATCAGGTGAAGCCGTTGACAATCAACGACGCCAACCGTTTTCTCAACAACGCGTTGCCCAAAAAACGCGTTGACCGTTGTCCGTTGTGCGACTCGTCCGTCTACAGCTACTGCAGCGATAAACTGCTTCATGATGCCTGCTGTTGTCTCAGTCCATACGGTAAATGCTAATTACTAGTTATTTGTTTAGTGTTGATTATTCTATTTCATGTAATATCATAAATAGGTTATGAAATGATTACTTTATTAAGAGGTACTTAAGGCATTAGTTACACTTATATATCTCACATATTATTGTACTGATGCAAGATCCTTGAGACAATGAGCCTACCTGGGGTATGATGTAATTCATAAAAACAAGAATACAAACTGAATCAGCATGACGATATATTACACCAAGAAGGTTTACTACCCTTTCTGTGAAAATTGTTTTCAATAAACCGACTTGAATTTGCACTGATTTATTGTAAAACAAGAGAAACCCTGTTTCTGTTGCTATACCATTATCAACATAAGTAAACTCAAAAGTTTACTGGAAAAATCTTTTTTAATAAATAATTGTTTTTAACAATTTCAAGTCTTCTCGCTTAGTATGGATTCTATTCCAACATAACTTCACTACAATAAGAAATATTTCTGCATTCCTGATTCGAAATCATATTCATGTATAATAAGCTGGTAAATTATTTACTGTAATCAGTCGGATGAGAACAGAAAATTACATGAAAAACATTTGAATCACTGCAACTATTCTATTGATGACTATTTATTATCTACACTCTCTACTGTATTATTCAATTGACTACTGACTATTATTTCTGTAACAGTAACTAGTAGTGTATTTCTGTAACTATGAAGTCACTAAGAAAACTATGAATACAGTACCGTAGGCCTATTCAACCAAATACAGAGTGCAGCAGCAAAACTTCCTTTTTTCAAGTGAATACTAATAGAATACTCTTAACTAATAACTCTTTGTATAGATGGAAAAGTTTTTATTTTTTTTAATGTAGACACATATAAAGTTTTGTTTTAATTATTTTTGGATATGAAATCAGGTAGGTGACGTCCCCCATTCTCCACACACTAAGTAAACCGATTTCTGGCGTTTGTCATGACTCCAGCCTGCATTGCAGGCGTCATGTTAGCAATTTATTCTGATATTGATCTTTAAATATCAAATCCTTGGACAGCTCACATAAACAAGGGATTTCATAGACCCCCAGCCTGTCGAAATTAGGTCAGCAGGATTATGTTTCGTAGTGACATGTTTCCATGTAAAATCTGCTGTAAGATTCTGAATCGTAGAGACGCGAACCGAAACAAAGATATCTGCTCTGTTTGGCAAGGCCTTGAGCCAATTGCACACAACCTTGGAATCAGTCCACAAGATTACCCTGGAAAATTTGAGCTTGGAAGCACGAATTGTTTTCACAACTAATTTCGATGACAAATATGCTGCTTGGAGTTCCAACGAGGAATTGTGAGCAATGGTTTTATGGACGCTACCTTGGACTTTGACGTAAGCAATCTAACTTGAACCCCGTCCGATGATGAGCTGCGAACATAAAGACAAGCACCAAATGCTGTTGCGCTGGCATCAGAAAATGCATGCAGTTCCAAATCGACCTCTGAAGAGGGTGGCAAAACACAACGTGGAATCGAAACATTCGCAATGTTTGGTAAATCATGAAGTATGGATAACCATTCTGTGAGAAGCTCAGATGGTAGCTTTTGGTCCAATCAAGTTTATGGAGCCAAAGCTTTTGAAATAACAATTTGGGACGAATGACAATGGGTGAGATGAGTCCAAGCGGATCAAATATGCTAGAAATGCATGACAATAATTGACGTTTAGTGAAAGATGTTTGATGAACAACTTTTGAAATGTTGGATGAAATAGTGAGTTGATCAGCCGTAGAATTCCAAATGAGACCAAGTGCCTTACAACACTGTCGTTTGAATCAGATAATGGTCGTGATGTAGCTGTCTCGATGAGATGAGCTGGGATCGTTGAAAGTAATTCTGACGAATTAGACAACCACTTCCTGAGTTCAAAATTTCCTTTATTAAGTGTAGTAAGCAATTGATGAGCCAACTCTATGGCTGATGAAGTGAAGATGAACCACTGATAAGATCATCCACGTAAAAATCTTCCTTAATGGCTTGATGAACTGCTGATTGCAGTGAACATTCAACATCTGCTAAGTGATTGAGTGTGCGTGTAGCAAGGTATGGAGCTGAGGATGTGCCGTAAGTGACAGTATTCAAGTGATACTCTTGAATAGGTTGATTCTGATCAGATCTCCAAAAGATGCGTTGAAAATTTCTGTCATTTGGATGAACAAGAATCTGGCGGTACATTTTCGCTATATCAGCAATGAATGCGATACGATGCATACGAAATCTGAGCACTGTGTCAAACAACTCAGGCTGCACTGTTGGACCAATGTGAAGAACATCATTGAGTGATAATCCTGAAGTGGACTTCGCTGAAGCATCAAACACAACTCGAAGTTTGGTAGTCGTGGAATCTGGCTTGAAAACTGGATGATGAGGAATGTGATAATATGGATCATATGGAGATGAAGGTGGTGCAAGAGACATGTGACCTAAATCAATATATTCATCCATGAATTGTATATTGTTTCTTGAGTTCAGGATGAGTATCAAGACGTTTCTCCAGCGAGTGAAAGCGAGTCAATGCTTGTCTGAAGGATTGACCTAACGAATGAAATGAATCCTTTTTCGGCAAGGCTAGAAAATCTGCCATCATCTTGACGTTGAACATTCTCAATGTAGTGCTGCTCAATTTGTGCGTGTTCTGCTGGCGTGCTGGATTCAGTATCAATTTCTTCAATTCGCCAAAATTTTTCCAATTGCTTAGAGATGTCTGCGTTGGACACATGTTCAATGCTAGAAACGAAATTGGAAATGTGTTGATGGGTGACAGATGATTTATAAGCAGGAATGGAGCCCCAGACTATCCAACCTAACTTGGTATTCTGAAGAATACAGCTTTCGGACAGGCGAATTTGACCAGGTAAATGAAGCATGGCGTAGACATCAACGTTTAAGAGTATATCCACTCCTGAAATTCTGAAGAAGGTAGGATCGGCTAAAACAACATTGGGGGAATATTGAAATCTGAAAAATTAAGTCCAGATGGTGGAACACTAGGAACATTTTCTCTCTGTGACAATGCAATCAATGTGAGTTGACCAAGTTCGGTCAGGTGAGTGAATACTCAAAGATGACAAATTCAATAAGGTAGCATTACTGCCAGACACAGTGTGAACTGTGCTGCCAGTACAAATAGTGGGTAATTGAAGTTGAGTAGCTAATTGACGTGAAATAAAACAGCTGTCAGAGCCACTGTCGAGGAGTGCGCGGCAAATTACAGCTTGACCACTCTTGTCAAAGACAATCAGCTGGGCTGTAGGCATGATGCAAGTGCGTCTGCTATCAATGGATTTGATTTGTGGTGCGCTGTGGGCATAGCTGACTGTCTGATTGTGAGATTCAACCACATTGTGGCAGGCTGCAAACTGGATTGAGATGAATCAAATTGACGACTTCCCTCAGAATTTGATGACTGAGGTCTAGAGGGAATTGAATTGACAACAACACTAGAAGTCGGCAACTGCTGGACAAGGCTAGTTGATATTTGCGGCGCAGGTGAAACCATGTGTGTCATTGGCACTGCTGATTGGAGTTCATTGATGTTGGATGCACTGATGACATTTGCGATGGCTGGTTGTATTGATTATCATACCTTAATTGTTGTTGTGACTGATGAGGTATGTTATACTCACAGTACGGCATGCTCTGCGACAGATTTTTCACTGGATTGCGCGCATGGTTCGATGTTGTGACATAGTTGGACCTCTTAGGGACAGGACTTGACCCATGAAGTAGCGTGTGATGTCGTAAATTGCACGTCTTGCAGGAACCTTGACATTGGTGAGCTCGATCCCATGGCCGAATACAGTTGACACACAAGGATTTTTTCAACACAGCAGAGGTTCGCTCTGAAGTTGGAATTTTGAGAAGTTGACTACAATTGAAAATGTTGTGAGAGCCATTGCGACAAAAATAACACTCAGAAGTTGATGCTCTGTTGAAAACATTTGGTGAATTTGAAGTGTTGAAATTCATGATATTGGCTTTGGGCTGTGATGGTTGTCGACTGGTGCTAGGCTGGTTATTAGCCGGCGTATTGCGTTGCACTGATGTGTTGTTGAATGAGCTCGACATTGCTTGTGCGATTTTATGTTGCGACTCTAAAAAGTCCCAAAGGCAATCAATGGTAAGTTGAGATTTGGTAGAACAAAATCTCTCCCAATCTCTAATCGTAGCATTGTCAAATCGTGACACAGTGAGAAAAATAAAAATGAGATCTTTCACACTGATATTGAGCGCAAGGGCTTCAAGAGCAGAGATATTTGTCTTTTGATTGTCAATAAATAATCTCCACGATTGGGATGATCTACAGTCAAGTTTAGGAGGGTTGAGTATGGCTGAAATATGAGTTTCGGCAATCAATAATGAATTATCGTAACGTGAGTCAAGAGTTCCCAGGCTAACTCAAAATCTCCAGAAGGAGAATTAGAAATTCTATTAAGTGCTTCTCCAGAAAGGACTTGACGCAGGTAATGAAATTTCAATGTATTATCAAGGTTACGGTTATTGATAACAAGACTTGTAAAGGTCGATTTGAAATTGAGCCAAGCGCTGAGACTACCGTCAAATTTTGGCAATGGAATGTCCGGTAGACGAGCGCTCACCATGTGAGGAGAATCAACGTGATTTGAGTGAGATGGGGAGCTGACTTCACTTACTCTTTTAGTTTTCAATTCATATTCATATATGGCATTGGAGAGTACAGAATTGACAGTACCAAAATTCTGGCGAATTTGGTGACACAATTCAATGTCAACAGGCAAACCTTTGTTGGAAAAATTTTCAGTAGTACTATGAAAATTTTTCTTAAGCATTAACATCTCTTGTTTGAGATCTTCAGCAAAAAAATAGTCATTACGATTTTGAATTTCTTTGATAACACCATCTTGAATTAATCGAATCAATTGCTGATTGATAGTGTCAAGATTGTTAGGAATGGTGGGAGACGGACATTGTCTGACCTCACCTTGAGAAACTTCACCTTCAAGGTGACGAGCGAGTCGTTTGGATTCTCCATACTGAATTGTACAAAATATATAGACTTGAAAAAATTAATTAATATTTGAGTAATATAAGAATAGATATATGAATATAATGTTGAATGGACGTAATAAAACGATGTAACACAATAACTAGCGCAATAAGTACACAATGGTTGATTATAGAAATTGTCAATGAAACTAATCGGTTGATTGTTTGAATAAATGAATGTCGTCAATGGTTTGTTGACTAATTGCGTAAAAATTAATGATAATTGCACAATGAAAATTGCTTGTCAAGATAGCACCAAATGCGTGGTAAGTATTAATATTTGCATGAATTCAATGCATTTAAAAATATTAAGTAAATTGATGAATAGATAAGTCTCTTGAAATAGCAAGAATTGATTAGTAATCCTAAAAAATTTATGACGCTCACAGAGAAAAGATATTACAAAAGGTATGTCGGTAAAATGAATTTACAGAGTTGATAAATGGTTCGGTCTTACAAATTGAATAGCCAGCGACTGATTCGGTCCCCAGATGAGTTGCCTTTAGACTTGGCAAGATGCGAGGTGCAGCAGTGTTCTGAATGCTTCTGTGCTTGGAATCGGCTCTCGCTCAGGTCTGGGTCCACGAACAGTTTACAGGTTGGCTGGTTCACTGCGCCGATACAACGTAGTGTACCTTTCTGGCCACAGTGCTGGTTCACCCTTCGATAACTGAAATATATACGAGTATTATCAGAATGATGTAAGACTAATGTATGCTAGAATGCAGTTGATAAACATGGACGATGACTGCTCTACCTGTATTGGGTATATTCAACTAACTACAGAGGACTTAAAAAGAATTAAGGTACCCAAAGAGAAACTTGAAAATTAGCAATCCAATAAAATAGTTACGAATCACCACAGGATGCCAGACGATCCGTGCCCGTACGAGGACCAAGAAAAATTCGGCCCGGAGTAACCAAGAAATAATGTTGACTGTCAGTAGACCGGGTTGTAAGGCCGATCTGCAAAGTAGTGGACTGTGAAAGTGTATAGATGAGATCTATATCTGATCTAGCACTGACAGCTTTTCATTATTTGCTATGAGCGGATTTACAAACCTTGAATGTGTAGATCCGAAAAAATACCTCTGGTTTACTGTGCGTCTGAGCACAAGTAAAACGCACAAAAGTAGTGCAATAATGATGACTAATAATTAAAGAATAATAGATAATAAGTTTCTTATTATCCGTATGTAATGCTGATATTTGAATGTAACTATTGGAATGCTTAAAATTAATGTAGTTGTAATGAAAATAAAAAGAATTAGTAATGCACTCAAGTAGTTTATTGTACCTAGACTTTTTGCTAGTACGTTTAAGAATACTGATACAATGTTTCAAAACGATGTTACCTCTGTGAGCGCAAAAGATTGAGTAAAATACAAAAATAAGTTGGGATATCAATGTTAATGTTGAAATACACAAAGAGTATATTGATGCTGAAACTAATAATAAACAATAGATGATAATGAATAATGAGAATGTAAAAAGCATGTTTAGAACAAAAATGAATAAAAATCTTAACCTGACTAATAAAAACAGTCGAGAGACAAAAATCCTAGATAAAAGTCCTGCAAAATTCTTAGTAATCTTAAAGGTAAGAAAAACAGAAATTATATGAATATGAACAACTCTCTTTCATGAGGTGAATATTTTTTCCAACATTTTCCAGTTTTTCAATGATAGGGGAGTGATAATTATTTGTATAGGTCTTCTAAGGAACGATTATCTACAGCTGGTACCAATCAACTATAATAACTTCAACTCCAAATTGCCGTTTTAATACCAGTAAACAATTTATCACAGGGTGACGTGTTTATTAAACAGCTGGTAACTTCAGATGCTCAATCATATGATCACAATATGATCTTGAATCATGATCATCTTTCCGTTCTTCGGTAGCCGCTCTGTCGACAATTTATTTTGAAAACATAGGTCTGTAAAATGGATTAATAAATAATTATTATCCCCCCCCCCTAATAAAATTTATCTTCAGAAACCATACCCAATATTCACACATTATATTCCCAAAGTTTCATGTCGTTATGTCAAGTAGTTTTCAAGTCTATAGGGAACAAACAAACATACGACCACGCACAAACAGACATTCATTTTTATGTATATAGATTTACATTCGGCTCAAACAAAAGTCTCTCTAAATGGAGGTAGAATGATAAGGTTGACAACTTTCAGTTCTGTTGTTTTAACATTTTTTTTCAAATCACTATCAAAAATTTCATGTATTAACCAATTATTGTGTTTGAGACACTTCTGGCGCTATCATAGTTTCACTACTATTCTATTCCACAGTCCTATCTCTTGCAGTCGTTAATTATATCTATAATAAAGTAAAAAGCTGGCTTATACACGTACGGGATAGGAAAATTATGCTTGACTCATCATCACGTCAAAGCTACTTTCAATTTTGCATGTAGATTCTTAATTAACCAAGGATGGTTATAGGCCTATTTTCAATTCTTCAAAATTTCATTACGTCAAGTTTTCAGTTTGTCAAGTTTCAAAATAGATCCTTGCGGAGCACGGGTTTCTGCTAGTCATTTCATATTTTACTGTCTTTGACTATGATATCTGATAAAATATTTTTCATTAATGCCAATCAGAATATCAATAATAACAATAATCAGGTTTTAGGTATATAAGGCGAGACAATCATGTTTTCTTAATTACTCATGCACCAATCTAGGACTTTGGACTGAAGGTACTAATAGAAGTATACCTATTCCTGGTCTTCATGTGAAGTGTACTATACATAGGCCTATTATAATTTATTATCAATGCAGCATTCCTCATCGATAGTGAAGTCCACGTTATAATGGCAGTATTTGATTAACATTGGTGATGCATTATTATTGATATACTATTCTTGTCTATCATTTGACAAAGCAGATAGCACTATATTTTTCTTGCCCTACAACGTTGCCAGATCGTTTTTTGACAATGTAGGAATATAATTAATTGTGTAACAAAATATTCAATCTCAATTATAAAAATGCATTATTTGATCATTAAAAAATATTTTTTATGACTGATAAAATATAATTGATTATTTTTAACAAGAATTAACAGTCATTGATATCAATTTATTCATTGATACTGTATGGCTTTTATCGGCAGCTTTTATTTAATTCATTTATTTTATTCCTGAGCTTTTATTTAAGAAAATTGACTTCTATGCACGAATTCACAATTGATATAAAAAACAGTTGATATTACATCAGATTTGCCGGTATCAAATATCATATGTAGAAGGCAGTGGCATGGCAGAGAATCGGCAACGCTGTTCTCTTATCTTTCTCCACTGCCATTATAACGCGAACCTCACAAAAGTACAAGTAGTACATAAATTTGTCCTCACGTTGAACATTCATTTTTTGTCATATACTCATAAAAATAATTTATCATAATAGTCGAACATATTTTTCCAGATACAGATTTAGATCTGTATACATTCATTTTTTTTTCATTCATATTCATAAAATTAATAATCGAAAACATTTTCCAGATTTAGATATAGAAACTGAAGAAGAACTGCTAAGAAAAGTACCGAATCGTAGGAAAGGTTTATCACCATCGAAAGGCATCAAAACTGGCGAGAAGATCACCAACTCAAGCAACAACGTGAACGACACGGAGGCGGCCCAGACCATAGTGCCAACCAAAGTGGTCAAATCCAAGCCGGCCAAACCCAGCAAGCGGCCGGGAGCGCCGTCAAAAGTCATCAACAAACGACATCAGGTGAAGCCGTTGACAATCAACGACGCCAACCGTTTTCTCAACAACGCGTTGCCCAAAAAACGCGTTGACCGTTGTCCGTTGTGCGACTCGTCCGTCTACAGCTACTGCAGCGATAAACTGCTTCATGATGCCTGCTGTTGTCTCAGTCCATACGGTAAATGCTAATTACTAGTTATTTGTTTAGTGTTGATTATTCTATTTCATGTAATATCATAAATAGGTTATGAAATGATTACTTTATCAAGAGGTGTTAAGGAAGAATTTCGCATTTATGCAGCAGCAAAATTATACAGAGATGAATATAATCTAAATGAACACAAACAACCCAAATTCTATAGAATTGCAATTATTATTAAAATTTGCAGTTCAAGAAAATAAATCATATGAATATATACGAACACATAATCATAAACAAGAAATTAGTGATAGTACAGTATTTATTATCTATTTTATTCACTCACTTGAAAATTGAATAAATATTGTATGTTGAAACATGTTATGAATGAGAGCTTTAAAAAAGGGTACTTGAATTTTTAATTTGTAGGTAAGTAAGAGTAGCCCTCGTCACTAAAAAGTTCTCTATACTCTATCAAGGTATGGAAAAATACACAACTGGAATACATTACGGTAGACTTGGTAATGTACTGTACTGATAACATTTTCTCTGCATGTCCTTAATTTACAAAAATACGTAGAGAATAAAAAAAAACATAAAATAGGTACACTAAACTTTGATCATGGTGTAGATGATATTTACTCTGCTCAATCCTACATGAGACAATAACTTGGAAGAGTACGGTGTTCAATATTGAAATCGATAGTCCATTATGAAATGAATGAAAATTATAATATTGATCATTGATCAATATTATTTGATATATGAAAGTAAAGTTTAGAATTTGAGATGAAATAATTTACTAGTAACAATGTATATCTAAACACCTCAATTTATTAGAAATTTATGAGGACTCAATTTATTTATTGCAAGGACTCAATCGAATTAAAATGTTGTATTTAATGTAATCTCATTAATTATTATTGATAAAAAACATAAGTGTAAATTATCTACTGACTAATTCTGAAAGTACAAGTCCATTCTAGGAAAATTATTGAAAAATTATAATTACAAGTCCATTCTAGGAAAATTATTGAAAAATTATAATTACAAGTCCATTCTAGGAAAATTATTGAAAAATTATAATTACAAGTCCATTCTAGGAAAATTATTGAAAAATTATAATCTTAAATTTTGAGAATAAATTCATAATATTTTGGGTAGACTAAATACCGTAAGTGATGGATACACAACCTTGCATTGAAGTTACAGTATTAAATATACATAAAGTTAGGTGTTGATGAGTTCACTGATCTCGAATTCACTTAATACATCATGAGTTTTACAGCAGGCCCGTAGCCAGGAGGGGAGGGGGAGCTGAAGCCCCTCAAGTTCCAGCTCCAACCCTCATAAATAAATTTGTCAGATATTTCTATCAACATTTTTTCATTGATATTTTTAATGTTTTCATTGAATATTAATGGATAACTGTATTAGTACACCCTACAAGATCTTGAGAGGGTATATTGTACATTAACTGGATCTGAAGTAGATAACAGAATCTACTTTAGGCCAAATCATTACCTACCTAGTGTATTGAATACCATGCCAGTTATCATGTGCCGTGGTCCCTTGACAGTGGTGAATTTTCAAAATTTTCTGTTTATTTTTTTCTAATAAAAAGCTGAGAAATTTCGAAAATAGGTACTTAAAACCTCTGATTTTGGGTGTATCTTTGACAATAATTTGAAGCTTTCCTACTACAACATTATTTTTTTACAACTCAGTTGAGCTTCTGTACTAAATATGAACATTCTCTGTCAATTTCCTGCCTGCCAGCGTTTATTATACTCAAGTTGAAAAAGTTTAAATAGTCAGTCTGTAGCTATATTTGGAAGTAAAAACATTGACTTATTCATCATTATTTGTGTGTGATGTGAATAAGATAGCCAATCGACCATCCACTATATCATAAATGTTTACTCTTCATTTACTTTTTCATGGACAGTAATACAGTATCAATATGAAATGCACATAGAGTTAGGTCCCCACTCCTCATGGAATATTCGTAAGATAATACTCGATCAGGAATGAATATTCCTAAAAATCAGTGTTGCTCATTCCAACTTCATAAGGTAGTACCGTAGCCTACCTAAACAACAACAGCACTAAATAGGCATAGTAACAAAAAACACTCAGCTATTAAATCAAAATTATCCTATAGTTTCCAGTTAGATATTCAACTACTAACTATCTGCAATAATAAATTTCATTCATTCATTTATCAATGAAATAATTATTACCTTGATATTCATCAAATAATATAACCTTTATTGCAGCACTCAAACAAACAATTAGTTTAAAAGTTGTTATAAAGATATAAAATAAAATGTTCGTTATAAAAATGCTTAATTAGTGCTTAATTGCTGTGATATACAGTATATGTTTTTCATTTTTTTATTTAATTACAGAAACTGCCCTGCCTTATCAGTGCCAATATGCGGATTGCAGCTTCCTACATGCCAACTCCTGTCGTGAACATCATCTTATAACATCATGCTGTTGTGATAAAGTTGTCTACCTTTAGAAAGTAATCCTCAATGAAAAGCTGGCCAATCAACACGGGATAAATGTTCTTAAAAAGAAAATATTGATATTATTATCAATCGAGGAGATACAAAGAATTTTAATGCATGTTAGAAAATCCAAATAGATTCAAGATTCTTCATTAGTGAGATATTTTAGAATGTATAAGATCGTCATATAAAACATAAAAATACAATGTAGCCGAATAGAATAGTTTCAGAGATTTGAGTAATCGAGAGAAATTCTTAATATCTTGTACCATACACAATTGATGGACTTTTGTATGCATATTCGATCACTGGATCACTCATATTTTTCTTTCTTTCCATGGGAATAAATCTTCATAATTTTCACTCAACGATTTAATTTTATTTTTAGAAGCTCATTTCTACTTAACGTATCCTACACAATATTTTACACCATAGCATAATATCGGAGCCAAGCCTCTGATAATAAATCTTAAATTTATTATTCTTTTGATAGTCAATCTATTCGCATGATTTATAACATTTTATGAGTGTCAGTATTAATATGAAATATTTCCTCGAATTCGAATGTCGTATTTTACATTTGAAGCATGTAACACAGAATAGCTAATTTTGCAGTCCATAAAAATCAGCCTATTTTACAGTGTTGAGTGGGTATAAATACACGCTAATAAATTACGTCACGAAAAATGCCAACACCCATTTGCACTCATGGAAGAACTTTGCTTCTGGCTCACATTAAATATTCATACTTAGTTTAAATGAAATGGATGATTGCTTTGAGTGAAATAAGAGTATGGAGGGAGGATCAGATAATGTAGGTACAGTGCTGTGCTCTCCTACTTTAAGTAATGCACTCTCATTAATACAGCTCTGCGATGATTTTAAAAAACTGGAAACACGAGCATCGTTGGTTATTCTCTGATGTTTACTCCTTCATAGGCTAATAAGTTGTGAAAACATGAATCTAAATATTCACATTTGAGTAACATGTAAATGAGTTTATTATCATTGGAGAAAATTCTCAGTTTCATATTTATCACTCTTCTCAAGCTTGAAAAATACATTAAAATTGAACACTCTTCTGACGCTTCAAAGGAGGTAGAATTATTTTAACAAAAATTCGTCTAATAGATGTTCTTTCGGATAACCTTTCTACTTCATCTTTCAGTAGTCTATCTGTTACTGTGAACAAAGTGCTCCAATAAGGAATATGAGATGTCCTGTTTCTTGAGAAAACTGAAAAATGTATATGATTCTTGATTCTCCTGATTTATTAAAATTGAATACATTTGAATTAAGAGGTACTTTAGGCATTAGTTACACTTATATAATCTCACATATTATATGTACTGATGCAAGATCCTTGAGACAATGAGCCTACCTGGGGTATGATGTAATTCATAAAAACAAGAATACAAACTGAATCAGCATGACGATATATTACACCAAGAAAGGTTTACTACCCTTTCTGTGAAAAATTGTTTTCAATAAACCGACTTGAATTTGCACTGATTTATTGTAAAACAAGAGAAACCCTGTTTCTGTTGCTATACCATTATCAACATAAGTAAACTCAAAAGTTTACTGGAAAAATATTTTTTAATAAATAATTGTTTTTAACAATTTCAAGTCTTTTCGCTTAGTATGGATTTCTATTCCAACATAACTTCACTACAATAAGAAATATTTCTGCATTCCTGATTCGAAATCATATTCATGTATAATAAGCTGGTAAATTATTTACTGTAATCAGTCGGATGAGAACAGAAAATTACATGAAAAACATTTGAATCACTGCAACTATTCTATTGATGACTATTTATTATCTGCACTCTCTACTGTATTATTCAATTGACTACTGACTATTATTTCTGTAACAGTAACTAATAAGTGTATTTCTGTAACTATGAAGTCACTAAGAAAACTATGAATACAGTACCGTAGGCCTATTCAACCAAATACAGAGTGCAGCAGCAAAACTTCCTTTTTTCAAGTGAATACTAATAGAATACTCTTAACTAATAACTCTTTGTATAGATGGAAAAGTTTTTATTTTTTTTTAAGTAGACACAAATATAAAGTTTTGTTTCAATTATTTTTGGATATGAAATCAGGTAGGTGACGTCCCCCATTCTCCACACACTAAGTAAACCGATTTCTGGCGTTTGTCATGACTCCAGCCTGCATTGCAGGCGTCATGTTAGCAATTTATTCTCTGATATTGATCTTTAAATATCAAATCCTTGGACAGCTCACATAAACAAGGGATTTCATAGACCCCCATGGAAAAAAATCACAAGGGAAGATCGGGCTGGCCACTCTATATCGCTCCTAACTGAGATGAAGCGTCCTGGAAAGTATTCCCTCAATTGAAGTCACGTTCAGAAAGTTCCTGCAAAATTGCCTTTTTGTATGAATGGGAAAGAAGATCATCATGGGAAATTCGTCACACATAACGATCGGAAAGTCCAAGAGCAGACGCATTTGCGTACAGAACGCTGTGGTGATCGCAACATTGAAACTCTCATTGCCTCAATGTTCTCAGGTGACCTAATGGGCCGAGGGACTTCAGTTCTTCGTCTTGAAGCACTTGCAGTTCGTCTGAACGTACCTATTGACCCACGTAACAATTGGTTTCCGGTCCGGGACAGTTGCCAAGGGGGATAAACCTATGAGTTATTAGTTCTCTCCTCATAAAACAGAAAATTTTTGTGGTGTAATGTACTACATAAGAATACATTTTATTCAACATTTATTCAAATTTAGTTCACCCAGCTTACATAATTCTTTTCAGAATTAAATTCTCTACAATTTTTATTGCGAAATATTATTTGTTTACTGGTCATTGAAGAAAGTTATTGGGCATCAAACGTAGAAGTCTGTGTTTTTCTACTTCGATTTTTTGCATATTTTAACTTTTTTCTCAAAAACTACTCAAACTACAGCTTCCAGACTAGTTTTATTCAATTTTTCAGATATTTTTCCATATGATTCCACCATACGTTGTTCAAAAACTTGTCTCCAAAAAATTCAGCATTGGTGTATTTCAGCAGAGGAACTGAATTCCGGGCGAAATCTTTCACTCTGTATAGCTCGCTAATGAAGCGTTTATGGATATATGTTTATAGGAACTTTTTTTCTTATTTTTACCTCTACTTTTTTGTATTAAATTATTTTACCATAATTAAGAATCACCCTGTATATTATATAAAATGTCAAGCAAGTCTCAACGGCAAATGCACGCTTCTCATTGTTCCAATGCATGATGGCGACTGAACATGTCGGGAAGAAAACTTTATAGTCTGAACTCTTTAACGAGACCAATTTTATTCTACTACGACATCAGCTGACTGAAAAGCGTTCAATTTGAAAATGAAGTTTAGCTGCCGCACCCGGTATAGCCAATAGACTTTATACTCAAATAGCCAAAACTAGAATGAGTGGATAAATAATTAATTAATAGATAGCTATGAAAACTTCAGACAAAATGGATCAAGCATTTATTTATCTCTATAATTATCATTTTAATGATTTGAAAGAGGAAAACTAAGTTTAGCTTGTACTATTCCTATTTCAAATTTTAATGATAATGTAGTCCTAAAGGTTATGCGTATGTCACGCACTTCACATTTCTGGTCCGAGAACACCCCTTGAGAATAACAAAACTATTTCAGTATCGTATATACAACTAAGTTGTTATTTTATTATTTGTAATTTCAGTATCGTTTACTCAGTGAAAGCTTGAACTAAATTGAATCTGCTGGTGGTTCAACCTCAATATGAATCACATTATAGCAAACGAAACTCAACAGAGATTTAATCCATTGTAAGATGAGATTCCGTCTAAACCAATTCCTGAAACCGCTGGCAGCTGATCGCTGACCTCTCTTTGTATGTACACATCCTTCTCAACTGCTGAGCATTTATTGGTAGTTGATTCCATAAACGTTACATTATGATTGCAATTGCAAGTGAATTATTGTGAATAGCGTTAGTTCGTTGAGTAGTTTGTAAACAACATACATTTTGAATGAATAAACTGGCACTGCGAAAATGGTCCCTAGTTATTTTTACATGTATGATTGAATCCTGATTGTTTTATTTGTCATTCATTTATAATCAGCATTCTTTAATTTATTCTACTTCTGTTATCAGTTACCCTATGAGGCCCAATATGAAACAGTTTTTTTTCAAATAGCCTATGCTGTGCTGGAACTGAATTCTATAGAATAAACTAAACTATATTGCTATGCAATGTCCGGTAAGGTTTGCATGTGAAACGAGGATACTTGATTCAGTTTTGTATGAAGGATATGACTGTACTGTAGACTGCTATTGTTTGCCTAAATGACATGGACGTGGCGTTTCAGACAACAGAGCTGGATGCTTGGCCAAAACCTTTGTTGTGATATCTTTCCAGCTCGACCCGTCACTGGATTGGCTCACAAGCCAAAATGAGAACAATATTTTGCATTTCAGTTTAGCAAAGATTTATGTTAACTAATGTGAGTCCGGTTCAACAATGTCTACGTTTTTGAAGTCCGTTTAGCGGAGATTTAGGTTGCTGACTTTGGTGATTCTGGATCAGGATTTTTCAATCAACTTGTGTCGAAATAATCACTTCTGCCGCAATCACAGTTTAACTAAGATGTGTAGATAATTAAATTCGTCAGATTATTCTGAAGCATAATTTTTATTAATTGTTGAATATAGAATTTTGTCAATTATAACTTACTTTCTAAGAAAACTTATGAAGTAGAATTGATCGTCAAGTGCAATTGTAATCATATTTAACAGTGTTTTCATTCATCGTGGGGTTCCACAATATCAACAGAGATTCTCCAACTTATCCAGCATCAAAGTTAGTAGACTGTCTACTAACGTTGATCCAGCATGCCTTTATTCCTCTGCCCGGTTTCTTCTTCTTCTTCTTCTTCTTCTTCTTCTTCTTCTTCTTCTTCTTCTTCTTCTTCTTCTTCTTCTTCTTCTTCTTCTTCTTCTTCTTCTTCTTCTTCTTCTTCTTCTTCTTCTTCTTCTTCTCTTCTTCTTCTTCTTCTTCTCTTCTTCTTCTTCTTCTTCTCTTCTTCTTCTTCTTCTTCTTCTTCTTCTTCTTCTTCTTCTTCTTCTTCTTCTTCTTCTCTTCTTCTTCTTCTCTTCTTCTTCTTCTTTTCTTCTTCTTCTTCTTCTTCTTCTTCTCTTCTTCTTCTTCTTCTTCTTCTTCTTCTACCTGTATCTAAAAGGCTAAGCCCCGACAAACTGAAATCACACCACAGCCCAAACTACTAAGCCTAAAAACTTGAAATTTCGCACAATTGTTTATTGTAGCCTCAAAACATCCACTACAAAAGGATTTTCAGAAATCTGCAACCCCCTGAGGGAGCTGGGCCCCACAAATTTTCACTTTTTAACCGTTCATTGCACAGCAAAGTCATGAGGAACTTTTTCGTTCAGGTACGAAAAAATCAGGTCTATGCAGAAAAATTCCAATCAGGAGCACAGTGGAATTCAGGAGAGGGCACTTTTCGAAAATTTTGATGTAAAATCACACTACAGCTCAAACTAATTGGCCTACAGACTTAAAACTTTGCACAAATATTCTTCAAACATGCTAGATGCGCACTAAGAACGGATTTTGAGATATTTTGCCTCTAAGGATTTCAAAGGATGAAAAAGGATCCTATTAAGTAATCTTATGGTAAGGTGAACTCCATATGGAACTGAGATAATTGACACATGATATTCTAACATAATGTTGTAATCATTGGAAAGCTTAAAACAATTTCATCAATTAGCTGATCGAATTGATTTTACATTGATTGATAGCGCGAGCTTAACACGTGTTTGTTCCATCGTTGTATGCTTGGCCAGTTCGGTTTGCGCCTTCTATCAGCTGTATATGGAGTCTCATACACTCCGATTAGAACAGAGCACAAAGGTTTTCTTTGGTTAGGAGTTTGTTGATAATTCTTTTTTCAAATTCAAATTTTATTGCCATCAAAAATCACATTGAAAACTTTCTTAATAGACAGAAAGATTACAGAAACAAAATGTCAAACATATACCTACATTTATTTGTAGCACGACCAGAAAAAGACAAACTTGAGTACTTGAGTTTATTAGATATAACTTAATATATATATTTTTTGTTAATATTTTTGTGAATAAAAATTACGAGTTGATGAGAGATGCGAGTAATTCCTTATATTTGATGGCTTACTGGTCCCTCATAGATTTATAGTATTCCTGGTGATTGAGCCTGTCTTTTTCACCGTTGTCTATCAATAATAAAGCTTAATTTACAACTAGCTTACCCGGCGAACTTCGTACCGCCAATGTAACTCATGTTACACTTGACTTTATTTGGTGAATCATGAAATTTATCTGACAATCAACATGTTCATTTACATATCAATACAGACATCCTATGTGCTTAGTCATGCAGCATTCATTATTCCGAAAACATATTATTCTTCTCAATCAATACCAATTATTGATGAAATCACTACCAATTATTGGTAGTAATATATATCAGTAAAGTTTTCAATTAAAAAAAAGGTTATATCAGTGTTTCAAAGAAAAATATTCAATGTTTTCATAGCTGTGGATTGTCGATATATGATCCAGGAAATATGCGATGTACGATGAATCACACAGAATTCCATATTCTTTCCATTTTAGGATGAATATAAGCTAAGCTAAATTCAAAAAATTGTAAATTATTCTTTCATTCTTCAGTAATTAATGAATGCAATATGAATACTATACATATATACTATACAATATATATATATATATATATATATACTCTTTTACTAGGTGAATAATTTTTTCCAACATTTTCTAGTTTCTTAATGATAGGGGAGTGATAATTATTTGTATAGGTCTTCTAAGGAACCATTATCAACAGCTGGTACCAATCAACTACACTTCAACTCCAAACTACCGTTTTAATACCAGTACACAATAATTTATCACAGGGTGATATGTTTATTACAGCTGGTAACTTTAGATGCTGAATTATATTATCACAATATGATCTTGAATCATGATCATCTTTTCGTTCTTCAGTAGCCGCTCGGCCGAAAATTTCGAAAACATATGTCTGTAAAATGGATTAATAAATAATTATTATTAGCCCCCCTATTAAAATTTCTGTTCAGAAACCATCCCCAATATTCACACAACATATTCCCAAAGTTTCATGCCGTTATGTCAAGTAGTTTTCAAGTCTACAGGAAACAAACAAACATACAAACAAACACACAAACAGACATTCATTTTTTTATAAATAGATTTCCATTCGGCTCAAACAAGCCTCTCTAAATGAAGGTAGAATGATAAGGATTTAGTTCTGTTGTTTTAACATTTTTTTCAAATCACTTTCAAAAAGTTCATGTAGTACCTACTATTGTGTTTGAGACACTTTTGGCGCTATCATAGTTTCACCACTATTCTGTTCCACAGTCCTATCTCTTGCAGTCGTTAAATATATCATATTAATTATATAAAGTAAAGAGCTGGCTTATTCACGTACGGGATGGGAAAATTATGTTTGACGCATCATCACGTCTGAACTACTGGACTAATTAACTTGAAATTTTGCTTATAGATTCTTAATTAACCAAGGATGGTTATAGGCCTATTCTCAATTCTTCAAAATTTCATTACGTCAAGTTTTCATTTTGTCAAGTTTTAAAATAGATCCTTGCGAAGCACGGGTTCTTGCTAGTTCTTATATATAAGGCACTCATTTTAACAAATATTGCTTTGGCTTTTTCTATTCGGCACTTGATCTCTTGTGCATTATCCCAATTTTGATTTATTATAGTTCCCAAGTATGTGTAGTGCTTTACTCTTTCTATTCTTATGTTATTGACAGTGATATGGACATTATTGATTTCTTCCTTACTAACTATTAAAAGTTTTGTGTTGTTGACGTTCATTTCTAGTCCATATCACTTACTTGAACAACTTTGTTTGAAAGTGCCTGCAGTCCTTCCGGTGTATCTGCAAAGATTATGGTACCATCTGCATATCTGATATTATTGATACACAGGCCGTTGAGGGATATGCCTTCTTCTATGTCTTCAAGTGCTTCCCTGAAGATAAATTCAGAGTATAAATTAAAAAGGATGGGTGAAAGAATACATTCTTGCCTCACAAAGTTTGTTATATGCGTATTTCCATTTATATTAATCGATTAATTCTAATTTTATAAATAAAACAAATTTATTCAATTTGTGATTAGTTTACATAACGATAAAAGCCCATTAGAACATTCATGGAGCAAATGGTAGCGCGGCGGACTTAAGAATGGAAAATTGCGTTTCGAGTTTTTTTTTTAATTTCCAACTTATTAATTTAAACAAAATAATGGAGAATTATTCTATTTTTGAAATAATTTTTCTGTTGTTGTCAAGAAAATTTGATAGGATAATACTTTCATTTCTCAACATGAAACGTTATACTATGAAAAACTATAATTCAATCAATTTGTTTACTTAGACCCTTGTAAAGCGCGGGTTACACCTGCTCGTAATGTATACTAAAAGGAAAGAACTGGCTTATACACTTACGGGATAGGAAAATTATGTTTGACGCATCATCAAGTCTTAAATACTGGACTGATTAGCATTAAATTTTGCATATAGATTCTTAATTCAACGAGGATGGTTATAGGCCTATTCTCAATTCTCTAAAGCCGGGTTTAGACGCTCAAGCCATTTACTCAAACTGGCTTGCGCAAGCCAGTTTGCGCAGTTGAATTTGTGCGTGTGAACGTTGGCTTGAGGCTTGCGCAAGCCAAAAAATCTGGCTTGAGCAAATTCTGTTCTGACAGAAAATCGGCTTGCGGCTGGAGTATTGGAATGAGCATTTAAACACTGTTCAAGCCGTTTGCGCAATCTGTCGCACCAAAACTACGTTTTCGCGCATGCGCACGCGAATCCTAACTTCAAATTAAACCTCTAGTTTGACTGTCTCGTGATTTTTATTTATTATTACTGATTATAGTTTTCATGCTAAATATTATTATTGCTAGTTCTCAAGTGTATCATAATTAATAGGTAGTGTCTATAATATTAGTATTTCATAATAATTAATAAATAAGTTCTTATGGCAAATGAAAAAGAGTTTTTGAGTGAGTTCATAGAAGTTTATAAATCGTTTCCTTGTCTTTGGCAAATTAAGTCCAAAGAATATAGTGACCGCAATGCTAAATCCCATGCTTACGATGCATTAATAGGAAAAATGCGATCATTCGACCAAGAAGCTGACAGGGAGACTGTTGTGAAAAAAAACAACTCTCTACGCACTGCTTACAGGAAAGAATTGAAAAAAGTGGTTGCTTCAGAGAAATCAGGTGCCGGAGAAGACGATATTTATGTACCTCATTTATGGTACTTTGAACAGTTACATTGCACAAACTGAACTGAGCGTGTGAACGGAAGAATTTTATTTCGCTCGTTTGCACAAATTTTGGCTTGCGCAAGCCAGTTGGAGTAAATGGCTTGAGCGTCTAAACCCGGCTTAAGATTTTAGTAGCTCAAGTTTACAGTTTGGATCGCCGCCAATCTGTCTCCCCGACAACTAAGCTCCTCGCAATTGTGACCATAGGCGTCAGCCAATCCCCTGGCGAAATATACCATTGCCGTCAGCTAGTCTCCCCGACAGTTGATCCCTTCCTGAGACGAAGGAACTTGGTTGTCGGCGACAACCAAGCTTCTCACACGCTCACGGCAACCAAGCTCCTCGCCAGCCGATCCCTTGCTGGATATGAGGGGTCTGGCTGTCGTGATGGTACCCGGAAATGAAATAAACTATTTCTCTTTTCGAGTCCAACTGACTTGGAAATGTTTATCTTACTGAATTGACAAGCATTTTTAGCATGAGTGTTTGTACATCTCTCTACTATCTCCAATTTTAAAGGTCTTAACCGAATACAATAATTCTCATAATATCCTAACCAAGTCTCTAACAAAGAAATATTTATTCATTTCAATAGAAACAAGAATTTTTCCATCCTGCACTACATAATTCAAATCAACCGGTGATTGAATCGAGCCTGAAAGTCTCTTTTTACATTTTGACGGAAAGAAGGATGCCCAAACGAAAAATGCTGACGAGCGAAGCGAGCCTGCCGACTAGTCTCGAATAGTTTCTATCGATAAAACCTATAATATTGTAGACTACTTTAGAATTTATTGACACTTCAATTTTCTACATTTTTGCCGCTGCGGCACCCCCCTCCTGGATCCGCCACTGCCTGTAATTCCATGACCCTGGACCCCGGCACCCACCTCCTGGATCCGCCACTGCCTGTAATTCCATGACCCTGGACCCCGGCACCCTCCTCCTGAATCCGTCACTGCCTGTAATTCCATGATCCCTGGACCCCGGCAGTGCTCGCTTCGCTCGCCTACAAATTCCAATAAAACTAATCTCTCTAGTACATCATATCACTCAACAGAGTATTTAGAACTTGCTTAACTCGCTTGTTGTTTTGAAATGTAGCTCATGGACAAGAACATGAAAATAAGAACCAATACCTAAGCTGAACCTCTTTATAAAGTTTGAACTATTGGTTCTTGAAAAATTTGATATAACTAATCAAAAAACAATGAATAGCTAGGAAACCCAGGCGTGATTTGAGGACTGTTCCAAAATCCATTGAGTAAGTGCATGAAATATATATGTCACTTTCTCGCAAAAACTCCGGCACTCAAACGTGAGCGTGCGAGGAGCTTCACCAAACAAGCTCCTCGCACGTTCACGTCAACAAGTCTCCCTGACAGCTAATCCCCTACTGGTTGAGAAAAGACTGGTTGTCGGGACCGTAGACGACAACCAACCCCAAACTCCTCGCACGTTCACGTCAACAAGTCTCCCTGACAGCTAATCCCCTACTGTTGAGAAAAGACTGGTTGTCGGGACCGTAGACGACAACCAACCCCAAACTCCTCGCACGTTCACGTCAACAAGTCTCCCTGACAGCTAATCCCCTACTGGTTGAGAAAAGACTGGTTGTCGGGACCGTAGACGACAACCAACCCCAAACTCCTCGCACGTTCACGTCAACAAGTCTCCCTGACAGCTAATCCCCTACTGGTTGAGAAAAGACTGGTTGTCGGGACCGTAGACGACAACCAACCCCAAACTCCTCGCACGTTCACGTCAACAAGTCTCCCTGACAGCTAATCCCCTACTGGTTGAGAAAAGACTGGTTGTCGGGACCGTAGACGACAACCAACCCCAAACTCCTCGCACGTTCACGTCAACAAGTCTCCCTGACAGCTAATCCCCTACTGGTTGAGAAAAGACTGGTTGTCGGGACCGTAGACGACAACCAACCCCAAACTCCTCGCACGCTCACGACAACCAAGCTCCCCCCCCTCAGCCAAGCACCTTTCTCAGGAGCTCGGTTGATGCCGTCAACCAATTCCCTCATAAGTCGTTTTAAAAGGACCTCAGCTGACGGGGAGCTTGGCTGTCGGAGAGCTTAGTTGGCGCGTTACATTTCAGTTTGTCAAGTTTTCAATTTGTCATGCTTCCAGTTTGTTATATTTTACTGACTTTGATTGAGAGCGGTCATGGATAAAATAGTGTATTCAACGGTTTTATTTTCTATCTTCTCATCTTCTTCTATCTACATCCTCTTTTTCCATATCTACACTATATACAGGATTGCTGAAAATTATGGAAACAGCTGAATATTTTCTTTTAAAGGAGAATTTGAAGATATGTCTGATTGGGGATCCTATTCGAATGGAAATAACTGATTTCCTGTCGCATCAAAATTCTTGTCCGCCATTTTGAATCCAACTTCATTTTTTTTTTTAAATTGGAAGGTGGTTATATTATAAATTATTCCGATACAGAATTTTAAGAGAAACTGCATGATGAAAACCATAAACTACTGGTCTGATTAACTTTAACTTTTGCATATAGATTCTTAATTCACCGAAGATGGTTATAGGCCTATTTTCAATTCTTCAAGATTGCATCACATCAAGTTTTCAGTTTTTAAAGTTATCAATTAGTCCCTTGCGGAGCATGGGTTACAGACCTGCTGGTCTATAAAATAAAATTCTCAAATATTAATAAAAAATGTGTTGAATATTTCTAATTTTTTGCTCGTTGAATTATATATTATTGAATTCCTAGCAGAAATCTTAATTTTGGTCCAATGAGCAAAAGCACTCTTTCCACGCACTCGATGCGGAAAAAACGTTCAGTTTTTCTGAATGAACTGGGAAGCTAATGAACTGAGTCTGGGAAGCTAATGGCATTTCTCTCATTTGCACTACAGTCGATACCCAAAAATCTCATTATATAGTAATGAGATTCAAGTTCCGTATTTTATGTTTTAATTGGTGCATTTAATTAAATTCTTTTCTCTCAATGCTCATTAAATTTTTGTCTAAGAATTTCATGAAGGTTTGAAAAGCTTCAAACCTTGTAAACGCGTAATCAAACCTTGAATAACACATAGTCAATGGATTTCATAGGAAAGCATTGTTGTCACGTAACCTTTTCCTACCACCTTTTATAATATTGAGTTTTTATTCAGGTAAGCCCCCTATGGGTTGGGGGAGCTTTGAGTCAATCATCGTACTCAAGAATGTGTTGAAAACCAGAATTCACCCACAGTATCCATGCTTGTCGTAGAAGGCGACTAAAATGGACCTCAAGGCAACTCCAGAAGTTGCCTTGCCTTCAAACCCACGGGATCTGCCCCGTCAGGGCATCAAAGCTCAAGAGACCAGAGATGGGCGAAACTCCAGGCACAAATGTGGGCCAAGAGGCTGAGTCGAGGGTGGCCCTAGAGGCAGTTTGGCGTCCCTCCTCTCAGCGGAAGGTCCTAGAAAAAGGCCAGGTGTGGAACTCACGTAGGTCACGAGTTTGTGGGTGGAGAGGCCAAAACCTACCACTGCTCAAAGAAGGGCGGCCATTCAGGCAAAACTTCTTGGTAGAGGTGAGGCTTTTAACCCTGCGAAGTTTCGGAGGGGCAAAAATAAAAAAAACCCAAGAGACTAGTGATGGGTGAAAAACCAGGCACAAATGTGGGTCAAGAGGCTGAGTCAAGGGTGGCCGGGAGCCCTAGAGACAACTTGGCCGCCCCTTCCTCAGCGGAAGGACCTATAAAGAAGGCCAGGAGTGGAACTCACGTAGGTCACGAGGACTAATCAGTCTGAAGAGACTGCCAAGCATATCACACTGGATTGCGTCAAGGATTGCAACCAGGTGATAAATGGAATGTTAGTGTAGGGAAAAACTCCTGGTTCTTGTAAAGGACATACTAGCCTACTTGGGAACACAATAAGCTTCGGTTGACGTGTGGGGTTCTTTGAACCTTTGGATCCTTGAATCCGTCCCTTTAAAAACAATAAACAACAATATTCAGGTAATCTCAATATACCTGATCTAGTATTGATTGTTGATTCTCATTAATAACTAAGAATTCTATCTCAAATATAATATTTAATATTAATCAATGAAATACTATATTATTTTTTAATGATTGAACGAGAGTTAGCGAAGTTCTCACTTTTGACTTACTAGAGCCTAAAGTCGTTTTCTGTCTGTTTGTACGTTCGACAAGAACTTTAGAGAGATTTGATCAATCAGCTTCAAATTTTCGAATCCTTCGAACCTTTTTACAAATCAAGTTTGTTGGACAACAAAATTGACTCACTCCTTTGTCCTTTTTCAGGATATAGAAATAACATTGAAAGTGCATAAGAAAATAAAATCTGGTGTGGCGCACTCACACAACTTTCCTTGCCGTTATGAAAATTGCTCACCTGACGCTAGTGGCACAGTTTGCCATTGAATTATCACATTTTCTCATTTTTCCAGCTTATTTTCAATTTTAGGTGAAAATGTTACTGAACATTCATTGTAGAGATTTTCATGCTCAATCTATTCCACTTTAATTTTTTGTTTGAATTGTATCTGAGGCCTGATAATTGGAAATCTAAAATAAAACTTTGCATAAATGGGGCAGAGGTCCTGGAATTTTTACAGATATGGGATTTGTGGCAGTTGATAGAGCTTATCAATGACTATTTCAGGTATAAATTTGATCAAAATCGTTGGAGCCGTTTTCGAGAAAATCGCGAAAACCCCGTTTTTTGACAACATTTTTGCCATTCTAGCCGCCATCTTGAATGGCATTGGATCGAAATTGTTCGTGTCGGATCCTTATAGTGTAAGAACCTCAAGTTCCAAATTTCAAGTCAATCCGTTAATTGGGAGATGAGATATCGTGTACACAGACGCACATACACACACACCAATACCCAAAAACGAGTTTTTTGGACTCAGGGGACCTTGAAACGTCTAGAAATTTAGAAATTTGGGTACTTTAATTTTTTTCGGAAAGCAATACTTTCCTTACCTTTGGTAATAGGACAAGGAAAGTAGACAATGAATTTGTTTTGATTTATCATTTATCAGTCAGCTGGAATTATTTGCATGCTATTTCTGTAATATTTTACCATTCATTTAAAGAAGCTGATGGTATTTTTTCGCAGTTGGCATTTTCATATGGCAGTTGTCACACAGACTGTCAGACAGACACATGATTTCAGCTGAATAATACACAACATTCATTTATAAGTTCTATATTAACTCGCTTCCGTTAACGTCTGTTTGCCTGTCTGTAACTTAAACGTGATTAATACTACTTGTGATAGCAGTTGCTATGACAATTTTTTTCAAGTGTTAAAATGTGAGTAGAAGCTACTAATAGAAGTGTTCACTAACACTTGATTATTCAATGTATAGATACCGTACTCATTCATTCCATCTTTGTATCATTTATTAGTACCTTTAAATGTTGAGATCATTGAAATGGTTTGAGATATTGATGTGCAGGTTTCGCCATCAATTTTCTTTTGAAATTCTGTATTGAAATCATGTATCACATGACCACCTTCTCATTTGAAAAAATGAAGCTGGATTCGAAATGAAGATGGATCCATATGAAGGATCCTAAGATGGCGGACTAAAGTTTTGAAGCGACAGAGAGTTTTTGTTACAATTGGAATAGGATTCCCATGGAACCTACAACTATAATTTATCATACTTGTAATATTAATCTGCTTCCATAATAATTCTCATCAACTCTGTATAACTACAAGTTGCAGATCTCAGAGATCAATACAACAGTTAATGAGCTAGTTCTTCAACCCAGGGTGTCTCTGGTATATTTTTATAAATTCAGACAAGGATAGCAAACTAATATCAGATACTACTTTAAAACGTAGATCTCACTAGGGATTAAATATTTTTCCTAAGAATGTTGAGTTGTTTTGAAAAAAAACTACAGCAATTTAAAAACGACAAACTAATTAGTTTTATTATTTTAAGTGTACATTACAAAAACTCCTATCGGTTTCGGCGTTTGGCAAGGAGCTTCCTAGCTTCAACTTTCATTCCGTTGGCGATTATCTTGTCGGCTGAAACAGAAAGGAACCCAAATGAAAAATTATTATAAATTTGGCTTTTATAAAATTTGAATACTATTGACAATTTGTTTTAAATTTTATTGGTCATTATTTCTGTAAATGTTAGTGAAATTTTGAATCCACAAAAGCAAATAACGGCAAGACGTCAATATAAGAGATGAATGTTATTTCTATTTTTCGGCAGAGTAAAAATAGAAAAGCAACTAAAGAGAAAATATAGATGATATATTATAGAAAAGAGATAAAAATGAAAAATGGAAAATAATAAAAAGGAAAAGTACGCTAAAATCGTATGTGTGGTATAATTTTTAAATGGATTATTTCAATGTTATTGATTTCTTCATTCAATTGAATGATAATTTGATACTGTAGTGGAATAATGAGTCTATTTAATGAAGCTCGACGATTCTTAATAAATTTTCAAAAGTTGAAGTACGAGTTATATCCTATTAAATTAAGCGAGCAATTTCTGTATTTATTTATTTATTTAGGTATCTATTTATGTCCAACGGATCTCGAAAACGGCTCTAACGGTTTTCACGAAATTTGGAACATAGTAGGTTTATGATATAAAAATTAGATTGCACTAGGTTTCATCCCTGGGAAAACTTGCTAAAGGACATGAAAAATTATAATAATTATTCATCCTTGGAAAAACAGCTGCTAATTTCGTCGTCTGTCGATAATGGAAGATGCGAGTGCGTGTGTGGGAGTGAGACAGAATTATGTTCAGCTGTTGAACTATTGCAGTCAATCAGGCTTATCTCACGAGAAATATTATCTAGAAATTTCAATCGACTTGATCAAAATATATTATTTGTTGACACGACCAACGATATGATTTTATTCAAGATCCATTATTTTCTATTTATATCAACAACTATTGTTGCAAACATAGAATATCATTCTAAATTAAAGTTATCAAAATTTTCAAAGTTAGCCTAATAATTATTTTACAGTTTCAAATGATTAGTGAGTGCTATCTATTTTGTTATTCAATTTGGTTTGTAAACAATCAAAATTCGAACTTTTCTGTTGTCAAATGATTGGACTGAAAATCGGACCTGCATACAATTATATGGCACATAACCTACTTTTTGGACTATTTATAGTGCATAAATCAAAATTCGGGGAAGAAACAGTTTTGGGCTGTGCCTGTTAGTCCTTCCCCAATCATTTTGAAGAATCGTGTTTTGTTTATCAATAAATAAATAAATATAAACTACGCTTTTATGTTTCTATGCTTTTGTACTCCGAAGCAAAGCTTGGTGCCCCGATATTCATACTAAAAAGGAGTTTCTTATCATAATATTAGTCAAATATTATATTTTCATGCAATTTTGATATTATCCCGTTAAATACTCAAAAATACGAAGGAATGAGTTAATTTTGTTTGCCAACGAACACGATCTGTATAAAAGAATAATGGGTCAAAGAATATGAGTGAAAATATGAAGTTGACTTATGAAAGTAATCGAAAGTTATTGTCGAACAAATAAACCCACAAACGGACGACTCGAGGCTCTAATCATCAATAAGAACTCGGTACGCCCGTTCAATCACATTCATCCTTTTAAATTCTTATTCTTATGCTTTTATGAACGTATTTATAGAATAGTCCAGTCAAGGAAAAGTTATAGAGGGAAAAGTTGAAAAGACAATTTTTGACCCCGCAGTTCTGTTTAGGGTAGTAAGGAGGTAAACATATCAAAAGTCCCCACCCCCACCCCCTGTGCTAAGGCACCCTGTAAGGCAGATGCCCTGTGCTAAGGGAGTGGGGGTGGTTTAAAGGTACCATTTTTTGGTTTCTCGCATAAAATTCAAAAACTATGTATCCTAAGGACTTGACTGTCATATAACAAATTTAAGCTTACATAATTTCCTACAATAATAAGGGGGTGGGAATGGGGACTTTTGATATGTTCTCCTCCCAACTAGTCTCAACAGAGCTGCAAAGTCAAAAATTTTGTTTAAAACATTCCCTTTAAATTCCTTTGTCAATTGGTCTATTGTCGCAAAAATGGAGATTTCACACTCAACACTAAAGCTGCTGCAAAATGTGTAGGGAAATTCGTAAAAGTGTGGAATCATACATCAAATTGAAGAGAATTTAATGCTCTATAAGCTCATAATCAATACGGATTTTTGAAAAGTTATAAGAGCAAAAATATAAAACAATTGGTGGCTAACGTGTTTTTTAAAAAATGACACACCTTCAAGGGCGGATATCTCGAAAACTAGAGGAGATATAAAAAAAGCTGTGCATTGAATATTGTAGGAAGTTATGTAAGCTTAAATTTGTTATATGATAGTCAAGTCCTTAGGATACATAGTTTTTGAATTTTATGCGAGAAACCAAAAAATGGTACCTTTAAACCACCCCACTTCCTTAGCACAGGGGGTAAGGGTGGGGACTTTTGATATGTTTACCTCCTTACTACCCTAACAGAACTGCGGGGTCAGAAATTTTCTTCCCAACTTTTCCCTCTATCCCCTTTTTTAGGCATTCATTGCCTGGACCAAGTACAAATGAAAAATGTTAATATCTGGTGTTCGCTAGATATAAAAATTGTAAACTTGTGATGCCAATTGGTTTGACTTACCGGATACTCTGGCAATTCGTTTGCCATAGAGATGCTTACTATAGAATTGTAAGGCAGTGGCAGCAGAGGAGAGTGTTTCACACTTATCCAGCCTAGCCAGACTGAAGCTTGTCGTGCAACCAGCTTCCAATGGTATATAGCTGTCATCCACAACGGAACCTGCAAAGTCAAAGCACTCCAATTCAATCAACTCGATTATTACAGTATTTTGAAATGTATCAAGTTATGCTGTCCCAAAAAACGGATAATAAGCATAATTCATTCATTTTATAAATTACGACTACTGCTACTGCAGATATTGACAACAGGATAAACAGCTAGATGGAAATTTAGATAGATTTTTCAAATTAAATGCTGTAACTCCCCCCGGAGACTTCTGCTACTGCAAATATTGACAACAGGCTAAACAGCTAGATGGAAATCTATCTCCCGAAATCTAAATCCCGAAGTCTTCGGGGTGAATTACAGCATTTAATTTGGATTTTCGTTTAATAATAATTATTATACCTTTCATGACAAGTTTCTAGAAACTTGAAATCCGGTATTCCACAGTATCTTATAAGGACGGATTTGAAAATTCAAATACAAGTACAGGTATATGATTCACAAATGATTCCCGATTAAATATGTGATCGATATGAGCAGATTTGGTTAAGTTTTAATTGACATCTGTTTCTATCAATAAAATCAATCACAATAAAACTCAAACAAACCAATATTAGTATCTATTTTAATTCTGATTGGAATTGAAACTTTCTCATTTTTTAAATGTAATTTTAAAGGGTCTTATTGAAGAATTATTGGAAATTGTCTATTGGTTGCGATGACCTTGACATGAAAGGTTTTTTTTAAATCAAAATCAGATTGCATTACTCTATTCTAAAGACATGCAAGAACAAAAGAACTGGTTGTTCAATAACAATGGAATTCAATAATAAATACTTACTTGTGACAACAATTTTTTTCTTCTTCCTCTTTTTATTTTTAGATTCCTTTGCTGGGCTACGACTTTCAAACTTCTCTAGCTCCTCAAGAAATTCCATAGGGAGTGGTTCGACTACATTATCCTGGAAACAAAAATAAATTATCAAGCTTTGACATTCAATATAAAATAATATATTTTTGTTTGTAACGTGTACTAATGTTTCTATTGTAATATGAATTTGAAATAAATATACCTTATATATATATATATATATATATATATATATATATATAATATATATATATATATATATATATATAAGGTATTGGAGTCTCCTTCCTCAACCGAGGAGCAGACTGCAGTTTTGAATCCAACGGTCTTGTGACCACAGAGTACGCACGGAGACTCAATTGTAGCAGCAGAGACCACAGATTACGCGGTGCAGACGGATGGAGAGAAAAAGGGTACAGTTTCAGGGGACATTATGGGGTATTTAAGGGGCGGTTACAAACGGGATATTTAAGATTTGAGTGAGTTATTCATAAGGAAAGGTGTAGCTTATGAATTGATAGAAAAGAGGAGATTTAAAATTAGAAATCAAAAATAAATATCCCATAATGTCTCCTGAATCTGTACCCTTTTTCTCTCCATCCGTCTGCACCGCATAATCTGTAGTTTCTGCTGCTACAATTGAGGCTCCGTGCGTACTCTGTGGTCACACAACCGTTGGATTCAAAACTGCAGTCTTCTCGGTTGAGAAAGGAGACACAGTCTCCGAAAATTTCCCCCATTTCTAATAAGTTTTCAAGTGTTTTCAATCTATTTATATCGTGTCTTAAGTAAATTAAGTTAATTTTCTCCAATTGCAATGGAAATAGACCTTAACATACTGGCCAATATTTTCTCTACTTGAAGATATGAACAAAAAAGATTTTTTTTCTGTCCCAGATTTATGGTATCATTTCTAATGAATGTCTTAATTTCTCAAAACTAAGTAATAGTGATTTATGCCACTTTTCCTTTCAGAGACTCATAAATATAGATTATCGTTCAATTGATGTGAGTAGGTACTGTGAATCAAAACAGGTGAAACATCAATTCATCAATTTACGACTGAGCTTCTTTCACGTTTTGTCGTAATCATCAAGTTCATGAAGGAACTGAGTTGTATAGCCTACTATAAAAACGTTGTATTTAACTTCATCACTCCTCTTTTCAAAATTATTTCCTTTCAATTGACTAAAAATATTGTCTAATACAGCTGAAATGTCAATTGCAGAGCATACAAACAGAAACTGCTCACCAGGATTTTCCAGTCGTTCAGAGCAAACCGAAAACTCAGTCAATGCATCTCTCATTATAATTTTCTCAATTACCAATGTAAAAGTCAAACAAAGACTCGGCTCATGTGGGCATCAAGTGAAAAATTGACGTTTTTATTATTTTGTTAAGCATTTGATAAATGATTGGATTGTAGAAATGGCGAAGCCCAAAACTGAATACGGGACTTTACCTATATTTCAAACAAATTATGAGTGATTATAATTATTTAGGGCCGTTTGCACAGTATAGATTGCTAAACTCGATTAAGTTAATCAAGTTTAAGTTAATCTGAAAACTTGAATCTTAAACTTGAATCGGTTTTCTCAGTGCATTTACTAATCCAGTTTAAGTTAAACTAGTTTAGCGTTAAGTTGGTAATAGAATGCCACCGTTTATAATATCAGGAAGGCTGATTTTTACAGGAAATTATTTGTTTACAAACCATCAGTAAATTGAGGTTATGTAGCTACTATTTCCTAGTTCAAAATCCACAGAGCTGTAAGCTGTATGGTAATAAAAGTGAACAGCTATCAAAAATGACGAAATGCTTTATTACTATTAGATACAAACTTATATTTAGTAGGCACCCAAAAATATAGTTTAGAATGTTTTTAAAAAAGCGATTTTGTTACGCTTAAATCTACTACGGTCTTCCTCGTTTATTAGAAATCTCTCGAAAGCAAAATATCTCAGTTATGAGTTATTAAAAACATGTTTCCTAATCAAAGACCACTGTCAAAAATTGTCTTATTTTCTATCAAGTGGTTTAGTTTATCAAATACTGGATTGGCAGTTGCTTTATTCAAGAAAATCGCTAAGAAAATTCTCTATCATCCCAGAAATTTAAATAATTCGTTTTTGCCCAACTTTTCTCAGTTTTAAAATTTCTTCGCAGTCATCTTTATCAATCGCATTAAAAACTTCTATCAATTCCTCCATTATAATTATTTTTACATTCAAATATTAATTCACTATAACCTAAATTAATAATTATCGTCTAAAGAAGTATTAAAAACAACCGTCGAAAAATAATTTACTATCAGCAGGTGCTGTTTCCCCAACAAATCTTTACAGATTTCAAGTTAATCCAAATTATTTGGTTTAAACCTCCTGCTTTGGAGGTTTAAACTTTCCCAGAATTTAAACTCAATACAGAGTTTGAACTGATACTGTGCAAACGGAATTTTAGTTTAAACCAAAAAAAATCCTGATTTGGTTCAAGCTTTAGCTTAAACTTACACTGAGCAAACGGCCCTTAGTGATATTATAATCTACTTACATGAGTTGGAGTTTTTGGTGCTTCAGGGTTGGAACTTTTCTTTGATTTCTTTCTCAACTTTGTCTTTTTCACTGTGTAACTGAAGGAAGAATAGCCTAAAAATAATAGAATGGTGGATTTATTTTTAATTGATAATAGAATACACAGTTGATTGATAGGCTTGACATACTGCAGCTAACCAAAGTCGACAGTGAAAGAATATTCAATAATTTACAATACAAATGCAACTGAAAAAATTCAAATTATCAACATATATCTGGGAATGATTGCAGAAAAAATATTTTATTCAATTTTTTAGATAATGATATTTTTAATTTCTCAATTTACTATAGTAAACTGGAGCAGCTTTGACGATTATTCAAGCGGTACTATCAATATTCAATGACAAAGACTGATATATTTGAGCTATCTATGTACATACAATACAATAATATTCATATAACATCAAGGAAGTGATGCAATTTCATAAGAGAACGAGGATTATGTTTATATAGTTGACATGTATTTTTTTGAGATATAGTAACTATTACATGGGTTGTCTTAACCGGGATCAGATCTACTTAGCAAAGTGCAGATCCCACAATAATTGCATTTTATTTACTTAATTGTTGTTGAAAATGGTTTCCGGACGTCTTGGATGAGCTGCACTAAAATGTAAATCTAATGAAGGACATGAACATTGCTGAGAGAAGTATTTTTGTGGCATTTACCAAATGATGAAGCATTCTTGTGGCATTTTATCATTCTATTGAAGAGGTAAGAGGACTTTGAAAAAATGAGAAGTATTAAATTCAAATAATAAGTAAATAATAGTGAATGAATTACGAATGATCCTTCAACAGAAAATAAAAAAATAATAATAAACTACAATAATAATTATCATTAGTTGTTGGATGTGCAACTTAACAACACGATGCGCATTATCACTGGAGCCCTGAGAACAACACCAATACCCTGGCTACATGTTCTTAGAGGGATACTACCGCTCAATCTACGCAGATGTCAGGCCCTTCTGCGACTGCACAACAGGATATGCTCCAGCCAGCAGCTTCCAATTCATGAGGATATCCCAGACCTGAATAATGAGGAGCCTCAAATCCAGAAGGCCAACAATAAAGCTGGCAGAGCGCCTCAAGAGTGAGAATTTTTGTCGGATGGAGAGAAGAGGCACCCCCTATAATTCCAGATGCTCTCAGACAGTGCACCAGGTCACCAGGATTTGACATTCCTCGACACGCATGGGTCGCATTAAACCGAATCCGAACATTGCACGGTAGATGCAAAGCATCTCTTTTCAAATGGGGCTTTATAGACTCTCCAGGATGCGATTGTGGAGCTCCATTGCAGACAATGAAACACATTGTCTATGAATGTGACAGACGTGCCTACCTGGGTGACAGTAATGACTTTACTGTGGCAAGCCCTCAGGCGATCCAATACATTTTAAATTTTGGACGAGCACTTGTAAACAGTGCGAAATTACAAGGACTTACAAATAAGAAAATGCCATACGCTATATAATTATATGATAATCAACCAACAGCCAACAGCCACCGTGGAATAATACTTGATTCTAGGTAACATGATAAAAATAACATAGTTAAGCAAACCAGGCGATACGTGGAATCGAACTTACAGGACTATCTATCAAATCCACATCTCAAAAAACTATTACTATCTGACTATGTACGATACATTTTTTATATGAATCGAATTTACCTTTAACAGGCTCCAATTGCTGTTTCTTGTAATTTTCGAAAACAGGTGTCAGTTCCTTTAACAAAATAAGTTGAAACAATTCAGTCAGAAACAAGTTGAAAAATGATTATGAAAAATTCAAAGTACATCTATCTATGCTTTACTTGACCAATATATTGCCACTGAATCTGCTGTAAGAAGCGACAAGTATCTAAGCGATTCATATTACAAAGTTTTGCTTGTTGTTTTTATGTACGATAAAGTTACTCATCCACCTATTGCCTCAATAGCATTTGCGCACTTGGATCGGGATTAAGCAGGATAGAATACAACTACAGCCGAGATTCTTTGCCAGTAATTATGAAATATAACAAAGATATACTTAATAATTTTAACTTATTCGTCAGTATATTGTTCGCAATTTGTACAGAGAAAAACATTTTAGAATTCAGCTACTCATATGCATTATTTTAGCATTAATGCTTCATTAGCATTAGCATTTAGCTTGTCTGATTAGATTTCATCTTGAGACATCTTTCATTGAGACATCTATCGCAAGGAGTAGTGATGCACTCGTTCATAAATTGATAAGTTCTATTTCAAATTATCCATACTTCACTTCCAACCCTGTAATGAACTAGTAGAATATTTTCATCTCAGTTATAAGAAAATATTACAAGATCATAATACAATAGATTTTCTTGGTGGATATAACAGATCCTATAATAGATAAGTCTATTTCTGATGTAATTGATCATCATTTAAAAAAACAACAATAATTATTGTCAAATCAAATATAAGTTACCGTGATAACTCGATTCACTGCTATCTACTATGCACCGAAGGCAGAAATAACCGTGGCAACTATGCTGTATTATTTTCACTGCCTCTATAAGGTGAATATCTCCTTAATTAATACAGAAAACTGATTTCTCAAACATTAATTGCTATGAAAAATAATAAGAAAGTGTGATTGAAAATGATGTGTTGTAAGTAAAAATAAACGTGATGTACCTGAATAATATGAATTGAATAGAACAACTCACCTCTTCACCATCAGAATTAGTAGTTTGCATGTTTGTATTTTTCGTAACCAAGCTCTTTGTTCACTGTAACCTCTGAAAATTACGAAATGTCATAAGCTTAAATGGAAAAATGACAGAAGAATGAAATTTTTCTTAGGTTGAAACGGATTCTAGAATAGTCAAGTCTTATGTAGAATTCGACAAAGCATGAAATAAAATTATCAATTCTTTATCAGGTAATACTTGAAAAAAGTTACTTTTTTGAGTCACTTTAGCAATTCTCAAATTCAACTAACTGATATTTAGATTTCTTTTTGTAGACGATTCTACCAGTTAGGAATGTGCGTGTGAGTGAAGAGGGCAGGGGAGTACGTTCACATAGTATTATTTAGCAATTCAAAGTATAGATGTTGCTAAAACGCTGAAAAGGTTAGCTTTAGGGTGTGGTCACATTAAATGTGCAAGTGCATGTCAGATCATGCATGAGACGAAAAGCGTTATGAAAGAGCCATAAAAAACGTTGTGACATTCCTGCAATGTTATGAGTGTTCCTATTGCTCTTTCAATGGTAAGTTTCTCATCTGCGCATTGATCATACATAACCAAGCGTGCAATTGCACAAAAACGCATTCAATGTGATCACATTAAGAAATGATATTTTGTAGGATGGTTTACTGTAGGCTAGTTTACTGTAGGCTAGAATGAAGCATATTAGTTTATTAATATTGAATTAGGGTTCAGGTATGCGGCCATATATTTAATCTACACAATAAAATATGTTATAGCCCAACTTATTATTATTCATTCATTAACAGAACCACAAAACAAAACATAAATAATAAGTTATGTTTGAAAAAGGGTAACAGGCTGATCCTAAAACTCTCTCCAAAATGTTGATTGAAAAGTTTACAAAACAAGGTTATGATAGATTAATTTTTTTTACTTGAAAATTTTACTGTCGCAATATTTATTTTCAAATTTAATTATATTTGTAAACATTGAGTAAGTTTTGTGGACATTGAAAAAGAGGATCAAATTTCAAACTTGTTCAAACCTTTATGACTGCAATGGAGTTCATACGTACTATAAAATATTAAATTTATAGGGGGCATAGTGTATTACATTCTTATATTCTAAATATCTAACATACTAAATAATATGAGCAGGCTACTACGACACGACTAAAGTTATAATATTATTAACTGTTTCAACATTGATGTAGCCAAACTAGACAAACAGAAAACTACAACACATCCAAGTCAACACTTCACAGCCGGCACTACAGATCAGGAGCAAACAAATCAGGACATACAATAGAATAGGCACAAGAAAACAGATACATTGAAAATCTATCATCTTAATATTCAGAGAGGCTTACAAAATAAGATCGACAGACTATTGATGAAAATAAGTCTTCACACTCCGGACATTCTCATACTTTCGGAACACGGCCTACGACTAGATGAGCTATTGAGCACACATATTCCTGGCTAGACACTCGTTACCAAATTCTGTCGAACTGTATATATGTGGGGAGGCATAGCACTGTACAAAAAAGACAACTTAACCACAAGAATAAAAGAGATCGTGTTCGATGGACTTGAGTAGCCAACAGAGAGGATCTTTGAGACGATAGCAGCCGAAGTCCAACTTAAGAAACAGAATCTGATATTAGTAGGTTCCTATAGGTCACCTGATCCTAGAACAGAAATGGAATACTTGAATAGGTTGGAATGTGTACTGAAAAAATACTCAGGAAAGAAATGCCACATAGTACTACTAGGAGATACAAATATAGACATACTGAAAACAGATAAACAAACCTATAAAGATTTAAACAACTTGCTAAAACAGCACGGCTGCTACATATATGACATACCGGTTACTAGAAAAACCCAGACAACAGCCACAAGTATAGATGGGTGCTAACTTAATATACCTATTAAAAAAGTAAAAGCAATAGCATACCCAAACTTAATTTCAGATCATCACTCAATACTATGTGACATAAAATATAAAGTCGAACATCAAACAGCCACTTATAAGTATGCCAGAAATGATTCAAAAACAACTTTTAACAGACTAAAACAGAAACTAGGCCTTGTAAATTGGAAACCAGTAACTACGACTCATTCAGTGGAAGACAAATACAAAAACTTTCAAAGAATAATGCGCTTAAGCATAGATGAAACTATGCCAAGAGAATCCAAGAAGATTAACATACCAAAAAACAACATTTTTTGGGATGAAGAAACCACAAAACTAAAAGATGCTACAATGCAAGCATATGCTCATAGGCCGTATGGAAGACAAGGAACAATATTTGACAATGAAAAAAGCTTATGACCTGGATGTAAAAAACAAAAAGCAACTCCAATTAAAAATGAAAATACAACAGGCAGAAAATAAAACCAAAGTCTTGTGGAGAACGATAAATGAGGAAAGAAAAAATCCAAAAATGTCAGAAATGAGAACCTCTACCTAACTGTGCGAGATCAGAAAATTACAGATCCCTATCAAATTGGCAACATCTTAAACGCTGGCTTCACGCAGCCAATAACAGAACTGAATGGACATAATAATATTCTCAATAATCTGGAATTGACAGAGAATGCTCAAATATTCGAACACTTTGATGCAGTTACTCACACAGAATTATCCAAGATTCTTATGAGACTAAAACCAAACAACTCTTCAGGTCACGACGAAATTACAGGGAAAATTCTAAGGTACTGTGAGGATGAAATTAGAAACTCACTGTTGCACATAGTAAACTCATCATTTGAACAAGCAGTATTTCCACATAGCTTAAAAATAGCCAAGATCTACCCCAAATTCAAAACAGGTGACCATACTGATCCAAAAAACTACAGACTCATAGCAAATCTTCCCATTGTATCCAAGATTATAGAGCGGGCAGCATACAATCAATTGATTTCATATCTGGAGACGAATGGGCTGTTGTCTACGAGCCAGCATGGATTCCGAAAAAATCACAGTACAGCTACAGCGATTTCCAAACTCTGTGATGAGGTGTGTAAGATATGGGAGGATAAAAAATATGCATCAGGACTGTTTGTCGATCTCCGGAAAGCTTTTGATGTACTCGATTGGAACATAGGTTACTCAAAACAAAACTAAAATTAGAATTCAAGGCAGAGCACTCAAGTGGATTGAAGACTACCTCCAACATAAAATAAAAAACAATATGTAGAGCTGGATTTCCAAAGACAAAATCAAATAATCACTTTCAAATCAACAGCACGATCAGTCAAAAGAGGAGTAGCCTACCACAAGGGTCAATCCTGGGACCGCTGCTCTTTCTTATATACATAAATGATCTTCCGGATGAATTACAAGAAAACAAAAAGTGTATCCTATTTGCAGACACAACTATACTACTTCCCACAAACAGAAAGGAAAATCGAAACAATATAGTTGAATCAGCTCTTACTGAAGCTACCTCGATCTGCAATAGAATGAAACTGGCCATAAATAATGAAAAAACAGTACACATGAACTTCACCCCAACAAACCAAACCCATGATGAACCACAAAACAGTAATATAAAAACAGTGGAAAGCACAAAGTTCCTTGGTGTAATTATCGACAACCATCTGACCTGGAGGCAACACACGGAATATTTGTGTAAAAAACTCTCCTCTGCTACATACGTCATCCGCAGAATCAGAAATATTGCTGATGAGAAGACAGCACTAATCGCATATCACTCATTATTTATGTCACACCTAAGATATGGCATCGTCGCATGGGGATCATCAGCACAGGGAAATCTCGAGAGAATATTAAGGATACAAAAAAGGGCAGTGCGAATCCTACTAAGAGAAAACTACATAGAACACTGTAAACCATTCTTTAAGCAGACAGGTATCCTCACAGTAATCTCAATATACATCCTGGAATCGATCATCCTAGTGGTAAACCAAAGTCCGGCTTTAAGACGAGATAAGCACAGTTATAGAACACGCAACGTGGATGACATAAGCCTCCCCCAGCATCGACTTAAGAAGTATAGTAGATCTCCGGCCTATTCGGGGGCATACCTCTTTAACCTGCTTCCTGGCCACATAAAATCCCTAGTGAATGACAACACCTTCATAAGAAGCTTAAAACAATACCTGATGGACAGACCATACTATAGCATTACAGTATTCATTGATGACCACACCTTCTCACACCTTAAATAAAGGTGAACACCGACACCCCCACGATGGGACGAAAAAGACGATTCCCCGGTCAAGCAGACTGCGGAGAAGTAACAAGTAGCTTTATAAAATATTTTTCTACCAGAGACAAGTAGTTGCAATCTGATAATCTCAAAAATATTTCTATTGGTCTAATACAACAGTAAGTTAATTGATTTATTATTTGGTAATCAATTGTTAGGTAATAGGTACCTAACCATAAAATAACATAATCTAAATAAGTAATTGAAAATGCTTGAATCTTGAAATCATTGATATCAAACACAATGATAGAAACAGATTGACAATTCTATGTGAATAAATTTGAGTTAAAAACTTGTTATCTTGAAAATATAATTAAAAAATAGTATTTTTATTACCTTACTAGCCTACATAAAACTTTAGAAGACTCGTGTTTCTTTCGTGTTTACTGTTTACGTATTGGCGTGCAGCCACAAGTGTCACAATGTGGCTTGAATACACACAAACCACTCTGTCTCAGACAGCACCGTATCGCGCATGCGTTAGTAACGGTTTTTTTCCGTTCCATTCAGTCAGTTCTTTGAATGTAACGTTCTTTGTTATGATGGTTACCGAGCACCGTAACTGGAGCCGTCATTCCATCTTGATGATATCATCCAATGATGATTTATCATCAAATTCGATTTAATATTCAACATATTATCATCATTTCATTTGATAAAAGCAAGAGTACTTTTCAATAATATGATTCATAAAATATAACGGTTGTTATACAACTAATTTCAAAAAACACTACAACTAAGTCAGCATATTGTCATTTCAAAGCCAAAACCTAACCCCTTAACCTCCCATTTTATATTTAAAACATTAATAAACATAAATCTTGGTAAAACCCTTAATCCCTTCTAGCATATTGCAATTCCAAAGCAAAAACCTAACCTATCCTTATGAAACATTATTAAATATAACCTTAATAAAACCTTTGAAACAACAAAAAACATAACTCTACTTGGACCCTAGCCCCTTCTAGCATATTGCAATTCCAAAGCAAAACCTAACCTATCCTTATGAAACATTATTAAATATAACCTTAATAAAAACTTTGAAACAACAAAAAACATAACTCTACTTGGACCCTAGCCCCTTCTAGCATATTTCAATTCCAAAGCAAAAACCTAACCTATCCTTATAAAACATTATTAAATATAACCTGGATAAAACCTTTGAAACAAAAAAAAAAACATAACTCTACCTGGACCCTAGCCCCTTCTAGCATATTGCAATTCCAAAGCAAAAACCTTACCTATCCTTATGAAACATTATTAAATGTAACCTAAATAAAACCTTTGAAACAAAAAAAAATTGCATGATTGCCTGTAAAGTCGGTATACGGGCGAAAGTTTTACATGACAACAACTTTGAGTGGTAAAATAATTTTAATGTGAATATTCATTTGTATAGTAGGAAGAAGGATGAAATAATAGTAACGATTTAAAACATTTATTTATACAAAGAATTATATTTAAAACATTAATTTATACAAAGAATCTCGCACTGAATTTCATATTTTGTTGAAGGAATGTTGCCAGCCTGGGAAGTAGTGGCACAGTTGCAGGAGATTGCTTGTGGCGCCTGTGCAGGTTGACTGCTCCGTTTCACTCTCTCTCCAGGTGGATGACTTCGGGTTGCTGCTGCGTTGCTCGCCACTGCTCCTATTCGTGCTCTTTCCAGACAAAACGAAACGAACGCTCTTACTCTCTCTCTCATTGTGAGGCATAACGTGGAGCATAATGCAGTTTCTTGAAGTGTCACCCAGCAAACCAATTTATAAGATGTTGTCACGTCAAAAACATAACTCTACCTGGACCCTAGCCCCTTCTAGCATATTGCAATTTCAAAGCAAAAACTTAACCTATCCTTATGGAACATTATTAAATATAACCTAAATAAAACCTAACCCTTTACCCTATTTTGTCAATTAGTTGAATTTCTACATTGTTGATAAACGATGTGGCAACCTTGCAATGCGTGAAAGAGATAGCGCCATCTGCTTTGTTGAATGATACACAAGGATAGCAACACCATTGCAAATCACACACTGCCGTTATATCGTGGACCTCACTATAGATACTCAAAGAGTACTTTTGAATAACTATGTGATAGCTGTGACCGTTGCTGGCCGGTACTCTGTATCTGAGACAAAGAGAAGCTACTGAATACACAATCTCCACAAATTCCCATTAACGGTGTACACACGTACGTTTGCCTCGGGTGAGCATACGTGTATGGGCTTTCATTCGCACGTCTGGACACTGTTCGCTGAGGCATGTGGGCGAACCGGAACCCTGTTGGTATTTTGGCGTGCTCAAAGGCGCCTCGGGCACAGAATAAGTACAGAATGTAAACTTGAAATCAATCGCCTATCTAACCAATGCTTTTTACATGACCCCAATACTAAACACGTCACGTGACCTTGGGAAGTTCTAATCCTGGTCTTCTGATTGACTCGTAGCAGTGAACGAGATCAATTGATCCGGATCATTGAATTGATCCGAACCTACCATCAATACTATTACAATGCGGCGCTTCCTAACAAGATGGCGGATTTTAGCGTCAGCGTACTAGCCAAGTTTCCGTACTGTATGTACACTGTGCCTCGGGCGAGCATTGAATGTACGTGTGGACGCGTTTTTGCCATACGGGTGAGGCAAAAAGTAAACATTGAAGGCCTCATAAACTAACTCCAATGAATTAGGATAATAAATGACAAATCAAATTGTGATCCAATAACTAATTGTAAATTGTAGGATTTTTGTAGGATATGTGGATTGTCAAATATTTAAATGGAAACATGCATGGAGTTATATAATTTGTATCATGATTAACAAATTTAGAACTGCATAATTTAAGTGAAAATAGCTTCTCTATAGAGTTCCTAGAAAAAAGTATAGCTCACATATTATTTTACTGTGGCTATCAAATCATCTGGTGTTTGTTTTATGTTATCAATCAGAGTTGTTGATTAAAATTGTAATCTCCAATAATATTATATTACACGTTTTAGATAGCTAGGCCATCTATAGAGATTTATTCAAACTTTGAACTAGTATATTCCTTAAAGGTAGCCTACATCTTGAAGCTAATCTTTTGGAGAATCTTGTTTTGTCATGTGTATGAGCAGAGTTAGTTTAAAATGGGCAGAAATTTTGTATGTGATTCAATTTATGGCTAATTTCATTGAGGAAGACTGTCAATTTTGTGGGACAGTGTTAAGTGCTTTGATTAGGTCATCAAAACTTCTAGAATTATTGTAGAAATTTTCTTTTTTTTGAGATTCAGAATAGATATTGGAAACCAACAAATGAATCGCCTAATGCCAAGAATCTCAAAGTTAGAGCCAATCGTTCTTGTAAAGTTATTGCTTCCCTCATGATGGTATTATTTGTTTGGATAACTAGTTGAATTAGATTCAGTATATTAACAAGATAATGTTTTGACATTCTAATAAATTTTGAATTGTCAATCTCATATCTTATGTGATGTAGCAATTTATTTTCCTTATTTCAATCTACAATCATTCAACCCACCAACATCGTTTATTAAGTTTTATTTTTGATTTTATTATACAAGTCATTGAAATAGATGATACAGCTGCATTTTGTGATAATATTATCTTCAATGATGGAATGATGCCATTGTTGTCATGTTGTGGAAAATTTACATCTACCATGTCTTCGTGTTGTCTGCAAATCAGATAGCTTTTTGAATGCCGAGGCATACGTGGAACGCGTCCACAAGGACGTACAGTGAATGCCGAGGCATGTGTACATACGATTGTTCGCGCGAATTTGTACGGACGTGTGTACAAGGCTATTCTCATAAATATTCCCATTCTCATATAATTACCAAAAATTGAGTAATTGTACATAATAACTTTAAAATCTAAAAAAATAAAAATCTATTCGATATGAAAAATATGTTTAATAGCAATTCTTGTTCAAATTTTAGTTCACAGTTCATTTACAGCTTTCAGCATCCAATTCATTCCAAAACTTGAGAATTAAGAAAAATTCTTATCACATTCAATTATTGAACTATTACTATATCAAATTATTTCATTATATTATAATATTTGTGAATTATTGAACTTCATTTTTTTTTTTAATGAATTGCAAGAAAGGAAAAGTTTACAGATCGGAAAGGCATTAGCATGGTGACGCCATCTTGCTTGTACCAAAATTCAAATCCCATAAATTATTACTTTACATTTCTTTTAAAATTTAAATTTACTTACTAATTTTATTAGTTTCTAATATAATCAGATTAATAAAAAACAATATAAAAATTTGTAGTATTCTTCTATTAAAACAATAAAAGCTTTAAATAAACTATAGAAGGTTTTAATAATGGTACTACAAGTTTTTATATTGATTTTATTAATTTGAATAAAGTAGCCCATATAAGTGAAGTGATTTTTTGAAATAAGCTCAGCTATAGCGTGTTTTACCCAATTCCTATTTTATAATTTTCAAAAACGTAATGGAGGCTAAATTAATTGAATTGTTGTATTATTATGAGATATGTAAAATTATTTGTTATCTTGTTCTAGACCCCACATTGGCCACATTGTACTGTCATTATATACTCTGGTAGGCGTACCTTACAATATAATTTCATTTAGATAGGCCTAAATCTATTTGCAATGAGTGTAACATAAGAATTAAAGAGAATACAATATAAAGGAACTGAGTATTAACACCAACTTGAGATTACTCAGCTTTGCCAAATGTGACATGGGAATACAAGCATTTTGATAATCTTTCATGCAATATATTTATTGTGATAACACAGCAATTACGTATGACCACATACTTTCATGATGTATACATTGTTTATGAGAAATCCAACGCATTAAAATGTATTGGAAAATTTGGTGTTTTTAATGAATGTGATACATTCTTACACGGATTAAAAAGACAATATGTTATCAAAACACTCCCGTGTTTCAGATGGACACGTTAATTCGTCGGTCCCGGCTGCCTAAAAAGCAGTCGTTAGGTCATGTCAGAGGCCCTGAAATTGATCAGTTGCGACCTGAAAACTCTGACACCAGACCTGAGCCAGCCAGGTCACTCGATATTATTATTATTATCAAAACAAAGATTTATTTATTGAGTTACCGGTTTCGAGGGTTACACCATTATCGATCTCCATAGTTTACCAAGGATTGATAATGGTGCAACAAGCGGTATCTCGATTTTTTAATAAATATGTGGTTAAACAACACTGTGTATTTTTATTCAATACGAATAACTACACCACCTTCAGAACTTTATATACATTTACCTTACCTTCATCAAGTGTGGACGGACGTTCTCAATATCTAGTTATAAAATTATTCAACTACAAAATTATTCTCATCAAGCTCAATAAGTTGATTGAACGAAAGAAAATCCAACATTTGAAGAAATAGAAGATTTTAACTGGAAAATAATAGGCCTCTTTGTGTTTACTTTTAATAGCCATGATTAATAAAGCATACTTTATTGAATCAAATATAAGTTGATTGTCATTATTTGAGTTTTTATCATAATAATCTGTCACCTACCCTTAGTGTTGAAGTGAAAATTGCTTTTGATTTTGAAACAAACTTTTGACCCGTCCCTTCAACCAATAATAATTATTTATAAATGTTAATAAGAATTAAGGCGAGATAATTAGTAAATAGTGGAATCACTGTTTATCTCATGAAATAGGTATGGTTGGGAGGTTAATTTATAATAATCCAACTTGTTGTATAAATTGATGCATTTCGAATAAACTGGAAACCATTGAAAAGAGTTACCCTAAAAACAAATATAAAATAGTATTAGCTACTCGTCGCTACCGATTATCAAAATGCAGTAACACTCTCATCCAGTAGGGATAGCCAAAGTCAGGTTTGTGCAATCTGCAGCGCGGTAGATTTTTCCAGGTCCCATCCTAGTCACTGATTGCGAGAGGCCCTAGAGCCACTTATTGAAAGGCCCATTCATAACACTATAGCCTAATAAATGTCAAAAAGGCCTATTTGAATTCGTTACCATAAATTTAATTATAATATATTTTTTCCAATTGAATTATTGTTACCATACATCAAATAGATGCATTTGCATTATAGGCCTACTTATTATGTTTTTTGACAGTGAATTTTAAAAATGAATTGAGTATTTTAACTGGTGAGCCTTCTTCAAATTATTGATCAGAGTGAGGAAATATATTGATTTCTGATATATTAGTGCAGCATATCGCTTATTACACTAGGACTCTAGACAGAGGACAGAGAATTTGTAAAAAGGTATAGTAATAAATTATCATTAAACTCGGTAAATTACTTTCAGTAGAACAAGTTTATTGAATAAATAAATGAAAGTCTATATACAGAAACATTGTAGTATATAATTTAAAATGATATTATCATTACTATAAACAATGCATTAAATCAATTATTTAATAGTCACAGTAAATTTTAAAATAATAAAATATATACAATAAGAATAAAGTTTACAATTCAGTATATATAACTAACAAATAATTGATATATTTACAACGTTGGGAATGAAGAAGTACTTATTTTGAAGATTCGCTATTTTGCAATTGAGTAACATACTGAACTTCTATAGTTCTATTGTTTTACTTTGCAAAAATTTGTTCACACTATAATGTGAACATTCAAACCGCGCGCCACTCAATAACTTTACAAGTTAAGTGCAATGAATTGAAATAATTTAATCAATGTTATTATAATTGAATATTTATTAAAACTAATCAAAATAGGTCTAAATAATATTATTTATAATATAACATAACCAAAAACATTAAGTATAAACTGCAACTGCACAAATATTGAGTATATGAAATGTAACTAAATTAATTCATTCTTTATTACAAACTTAAACCTAAAAACTAATATAAAAATATTTACAATGTATTATAATATACTTTATCTTAATTAAAATGATAAGAATTAATGATTTGTCATAATATATTTTATTCAATTTTGAGGTTAGAATGTCTTTTTGGAGGGTTTTTGATTGCTCATCCTTCTTGTTTTGTTTGAGAGCTGGTAAAGGAAACATCAATTGTTTGGGGTATGAAATCTGGATATGAGACCTATTTTATATTATATTCATTCAAAGACCTTAAAGATATCTCTTTAAGGTCTTTGTATTCATTTAGTAGTTATAAGGGCCCAGTTAGTTTTTTATGAGTCACTTCTCCTTTGTAAATGTAGTAATAAGACCTTAAATGATGGGATGTATACAATTTCAATGCAAAACCATTCTTGTACTTTGGGCTAAAGACGCCAGTAGAATAAAGACTATTATTGGAATCAATAGTTGTTTGTCTTACCGAACCTCCAACATCATTTTTATTACATTAAATAAATAAGAATCATTTTTTCGAACTAAATGGAACGTTTCAGAAGTACCTAAATGGTGATTGGGTCAATAGCACCCGGTATTGTGAAAGAACTAGGTTCGGAAGAGCGCATTCCTCTTCAACTCTGCAACCAGTATAGTCGTGTATTCTATTAAATTATTTAATAAAATACATGAGCATACTGGTCGCAAGGATCATTGCACAAGGGACACCGCAGGTTGATTTGGTGTGCGGGATTCTGCTGGGCACATCCTTCACACATACAAAGATGTAAAAACGGCAAACATATATGTGTTGAAGGATGGCCAGACAGATCACGCAAGGCCGGACCCGACCAACATCCTCATTCTGTGGAGGGATGGGAATTTCCCCCGGCCACGACCAGCGAATCCGCGTCCCACTCTCCCTCTCCTGGGTCCTCGTCCACGGCCTCTCCTAACTCTCGGAGCACCTCCAGCTGCTGGTCGAGCTTCTTCTGGTGGAGCCAAGAATCAGGAATTTTATTTGCCTTGAAACTTTACAAGAAAGCAACATTGTCAAACAATGAAACAATTTATAATACAACCTCTGTCGTAAGTTATATAGTTGAAACAGTTTACATTTGGTTATCATACAATTTACAAATTCATTATACTGAATACTTTTGCTTTCAGCCAGTTACCTAAGACTCTACTGAATTGTTTTGATGGTAGTTTTTTCACACTGCTTGGTAATTTATTATAGAGAAGAATCTGCTGATACCTATGACTTTCAATGGATTTGTGCAGTTCAACCCTAGGTCTTACAACGAGGTCCTTTTGTATCGTATTGTAAGAGTGAGTTTCCGAGATTTCATTATATAAATGAATATTGTTCTTAACAAAAACTAAATTATAAAAAATGTACAGACATGGCAAAGTCATTATTTTGTTTTCCGGAAAAATATTCCTACAAGTTTCATTATAAATCAGATGAAATATTATTCTCATTGCCGTTTTCTGCCATATGAAGGCATTTTTAGCTGAAGGTGAGTTACCCCATAATTTTACACCGTAAATGAGATGTGAATGGAACAGTCCATAATAGATCATTACAATGACATTCAAGCTCACACAAGCCTTCAATTTTCTCAAGAGAAAATTAACACGAGCAAGCTTTTTTCAACATGATGATTCCAAGTGATTTTACTATCCATGAATATTCCCAGTAGTCTAACAGGCTGAAATAAATCATCTCCCACATTCAGATTACATTTGTTAGTGAGAAAATTAATTGTTCTGTTTTATTTCCATTAATAGTCAGCATATTAGCTTCAAACCACAATTTTGATTCTTCTAAGGCCCTATCAAGTTTATTTCCAACACTTTTCAAGTCAACATCTGAGTGAACCATGGTTGTGTCGTCTGCATACAATACAGAGAATACAGAATTATTGAAGCTGAAATTATTAATAAATACTAAAAATAGAAAAGGACCAAGTACGGATCCCCGTGGGACTTCTACTTTCACTTCCAGAAATGTCGAATTCATAAAGTCACAGCTGACCATCTGTTTTCTACCATTCAAATATGTTTGAATAAGCCTGAGCTCCTTGTCAACAACTCCATACTTTTCTAACTTAGTATCTAGGATGGAGTGCGAAACACACTTAAAGGTTTTACCCAGATCTATCATGACAGATCCCATAGTAAGCTTTTGTTCGAAACCATCCAATACCAAATCAACAACCTTCTCAACTGCATATATTGTGGAGTGGTTGGGCCGAAAGCCAAACTGTAGTGAATAAAGTAAATTATTACAAACAAAATATTTATAAAGTTGAATTAGAAAGCATGATTCAATAATTTTACTCAATATGGGCACAATTGCTGTTGGTCTATAATTCACAGACTCATTTGGATCACCTTTCTTAAATATTTGCATTACTTGGTTACTTTCAAGCAGGCAGGGAATAAACCATTTACAAGAACAAAATTTACAATATAAGTAAGTTGGAATAGAATAACATAATGTTGAACCGGCTTCTTGAGAAGCGAAACGTCACATATCGATAATAGTCACAATCACTAAAACAACAAGTTCTGAAGTGAAAGTCGAGAGTATTGAAACAATTATGCACTGTTTTAACTTTACTAGTCAAGTAATGGGTTAGCTTGTAAGAGCCAAACAAATTTTAAGATTGATTGATTTCATACAAAAACTATCTGCTCGCTTGAACAAGAACACTTGACAACTGATATCAAACACGAATATAAGACGAAATTAACTTTCCTAATAAAATTTAAACTTGTTTAAAATAGCTATTATGAAGATCAACTAATCAGGCAGATCCCGTACTGCCAATGGAGCCAATGGAGCTGGTGGAGCCAATGGTGCTGGTGGAGCCAATGGAGCTGGAGCGGCAAGTGGCACTTCTTCCACAAGTGCATCGCCTTGCCCCATAAACTCCTCCCAGTTTACAATGTCATCTGTAATAATACAGTCAATATTAGAAGAAAAATAAATGTTATAGTGAGCAGTATCTGTTTCAGAAGATCCAATAGCATGAGAGCACTAATTTACAATACAGTTATTACAATATTACAATTCAGTTTTTGCTTTTTTAGCAAAAATAGAAAAGAAATGAAGACAAACTTTTTTCAAAAATGTTACACCTTGTTTTCTCCACGCGTCTCATGCGATCAAGGCAACCCTCAATATACTATTCTTGATTTCTCTCAACCCGTAGTGTTGTCTGCCATGTACGAGTCTACTCTGTATCTAGTTTTCTGTATCAATTGTTTAATAGTTGAGTATTGACCAAAAGTAGTCTCTCCTTTTCTATGAATATGTGGTTGTGACAATAACAGTCAAATCAAATCAATTTATTTTTCCACATTGCATTACAAAAAAATGTAAAATTCATAAATTCAATTATAAATAGAATACATCAATTGAAATAGAAAATTATACATTATTACATTAATGCTAGTACATAGATGGCGTGGAATTCCCCCAAGAAGACTATACGTCTGTGAATGGGGGAGAGTTCTTGCATGAAAATAGAGTAACATGTATCTTTATCTGTGCTATGAACTATTAACTTCATGTTCTATACAACCTATATAAGTAAATGTAACTGCTGTTTATAGTTTATTCAAAATACGTGATCAATAGCAGAGCAGAGTTGATTATAAATTTACAAATGGGAGAGCAAGGGAACCTAAGACCAGCAATGAAGCGAAAAAGTTATATTTTAATTAAATTGAGCTGGTAAGTTATACTATATGTTGTACGGTGAATGGAGCAGTTCCTCAGTTCCAATCCAGCCTATGCCAAAAAGCCACCCGACCAACCTACTTTTATACACCACGTCGCTGCAATTCTCAGCCTCCCTGATGACGTCCGGCAAATTCCTATAGATAATTTGAGCTAGGTAGTATGGTGATTTGAGTTCTATTTCATGCATTAATCTAGGTGTTGAATATCCATGGTTGTTCCTGAGTCGTGTTTGATAATTGTGTTGTATATTAGCAAATAGGTTTATTTTATTTTTCCTTATATATGTGAGAATTGTTTTTATAAATAACTGTCTTAGATTGAGCACAGGGAAGTCCGAGAATAGCAGCAACGTGGGGTACCTGGATTCTTTTTTCAGGATAGTTTTCATTATTGTGCGTTGAGTGACGGCCAGCGGCTCCAGGCAAGCAGATGAAACACCTCCCCAAACTATTATTCCATACTGCAATATTGATTGGGCATATGCATGGTAGATCCTCCTACACAATCTAATGTCTAGTACCTGGCTGAGCTGAGAGAGTCCATACAACATCCTTCTAAGCCTCTGTTTGACACATTGAATATGGGGATCCCAACTCAAGTGATGGTCAAAAATAACCCCAAGATATTTGTATTGGTCAACTCTCATGATTGATCCACATGTACAGACTGAGGATTCTAAATCTGTACATGTATGCATTTTCACCTGTCTTGAGCCTGGATCTGATTGATTCCTTGTTACAATCGGCATATACTTTGTTTTAGTTATATTTACTGTTAAGCTGTTATGGTCGAACCAGTTTTTTATTTTTGAAAGGTCTATAGTGGCATTTTTATATACATCTTCCCAATCCTTGCCAACAGAAACAACAACCGTGTCATCAGAAAATAGGAATATCTTGCTTGTCGTGTTGAGCTTTGAAATGTTATTGATATTAT